>NC_133751.1:194264039-194526539 GCF_036562045.2 Rhinolophus sinicus | reverse complement strand
TTTCATGGTGCGTAAGAATGCCCAAAGCCAAAGTCTGAGGTTGATCAGAGAAACCCAAAGGAGAGCTTTACTCCACCAACAGCCCCGAGAGCCAGGGCACAACCAGCCCCATTTCACCCTTTGGTCCTGTAGTAAAGTAGCCCCTGGAGCTTTGTCTTAAATATCTGCCCGTTGGCACTTTCTGCCAAGATCCCCGGATGGAATTATTGTTCAGCATTGCCCAAGCCTACAGCTTAACTTCATAAGTTTACGTCTCTATATGATTAATTTTAGTAACTGTTTCTTCTAAACACCTACACCTGAAACTCAAATGCTAAAGAGAAAGCATACTCAAGTCACTTCCCAAGGAGCGAATGACAGATGGGCCCGACTGTACCCAGGCCTGGACTGTATGAAGCAACAGATTGTGCATCTTTTCACAAATCCCCAAATTAGAAATTTTATAGCATCATGAATTGCAAGATGAAGTCTGTTTTTCTGAGAAGGAGATTTTGTACTGACCTGATGCCAGCCTCCTTGAAGCCTCCATCTCTCCGATGGGGCACTTTGCAAATAAAAGAAGTGCTTTATAATCTATTTAATTAGCTATTGCTCACAGCCATTCTAGCAATTCAGATGACTGTTATTTGTATTTTATGATTGCATTAACTTGCTCAAAACATGCCCTGAACAATTTCTTGGTGTCTGATTTCACACGAGCCCAACTACAGGGCTGGAGAGAGTGAGCAAGGGAGGGACCCATCTATAGCAATGCACCCCACTTCCTCCTAGGACCACACCACGCTGCCGCAGTGTTCGCAGTGTTCATAACTGGCCAGACACCTGGATGCCCCACCGCATTTGTAAGACATGGATGCAGAGAATCTCTATTTGGACTGCCTTCTTATCCCATCAATTAATAAGCAGGAAATGGCAGTGTGAGAGCACCGCCACGCAAGGGAGGAAACACCTAGTCCGGCAGAGAATGGGGAACTGAACTGAGCTGCTGAAACGGCTGGAAACCTCAGTTTCAGGGAGTAGCCTCTCTCAGTGTGTGACTCCATCATCCTTCTGCAGGCTCCTCAGTTGAGAGGCAACTGCAGGATCTGGAATACTTGCCAGTACATAAAATGTGGTGTTTTTATTCACTGGAATGGTATTCAGAATTCAAAGCAATGAATTAAGTTTCCATGAATCAACATGGAAAAATCTCAAAAACACATCATTGAGTAAAAACACAACTTCCTGAGCAACATATATAATATGGTACCATTAGTGTAAAAAATTATATGCACGTACATGAAAACCATTTTATATGCAAATACACACGATAAACCATGCAAAAGTGATTTTTGTGCATATCAGTTTCTTTCGAGAAAAATTTAGGGTTATTCTAAGGGAAAATAGACAAATATACTAGGAAATCTACTTTTTCCTCATAGGTTGGGGATAAGTGAACTGCCTAAATTTCAGCTTTTGTTTTGAATATATATATATATATATACACACTATATAGAGTACATATTTACATATGTAGTACATATGTACTGTATGTACTAGGTGTACTATATGTTTACATACTATATATAATTATTTTAGGAGCTAACAGGATATAAAATTCATCAGTATTGTGTCCGAGGGAAGGATTAGAGCTGATTGTCAAAGAAGTCATCCATATAAGTAACAATCGATGAAATTACAAAAAAAATAAAATAAAATGACATAGAATAATAAAAGTAGCTAAAATGTACTGACTCCTTATTATAAGCTAGCACACTTCTAAATGTTTTGCATGTTTTATTTCATTTTATCATCACAAAACCCCATGAGGTAGGCATTGTCATTGCACCCATTTTGTGAAAGAGGTGGTCGATGCCCAGGAATTACATTTTCTGCCCAAGACTGGACAGATAGTCAGTAGAGGAGCCAAGATTGAGACCCAAGCAGACTGCTTCCAGCTCTGTTTAACCACTGCAACCTGGATGGCCCCTAAAACTCTGATCTGACTCTCCGGAAGCCCAGCCAGCTCTCTGGGGTGGCAGACTGTTCCATCATCTGAGTGCAAATATGCATCACGAGACTTGACTCCACCCCTGGTGGGAGAGCAGGATCTGTTCCTAGTACACTGCTCTCAAACTATTCCACTGTCACGTAGAGAGTCAGAATCAGAGCAAAATACTGTTAACAAGGCGAGGAAAACCAGCCTCCTAACAGAGGGGCTAGCTTCTCCTAAAATAACTGATGACGGTTCATGAATTATTGAAGGTTTTCTAGACAGAAAAAAAAAAAAGAAAAAGGAACTGAACTACTATTTTCTTTTTTCATTCAATGCATTTCAAAACTAACTCTGAAGAGACTGACCTGCCTTACGTATTTCTTTTTTATCTCAAGGGGAAGGTTGAAACAGAGGCATACATTTGATTCTAACCCAAAATGCAGTTATCTGACTCAAAGATGTAGACCAAGAGGATTTCCTTGCCCCTTTTATTTATTTATGTATTTATTTATGTATGTATGTATTTATGTATTTTTGTACATAAGTTTTTAGATCAAAGGTCAAGTAACTGCATGGCAAACATCCATCTATTTCCTGACCCTAACCAAACTCAAAACACAAAAAAGAAAAACTGACATAAATAAACTTTCTTTTTTTTAAAAAAAGTAATCAAATCCAAAAAGACAGACAGAACAGGAAAGATGACCACAGTGGATGAGACACTGTAGTAAAATTTTGGAAGAACAAAAGCAGATACAGCAGAGGTTAGCTATTGCTTAGAAAAGAGAACAAAGATAGCCAGGTCCATTCAGCCTGCTCAGGACTTAGCATTTCAGCCAGGGGTTCACAGCAGGGAGACTGAAAACCTGCATGTGAGATGGAACTCAGGAACCGCTTCCGGTTCCACAAAGCCAGATCCTCACAAGCTCCCAGAAATCAAATGGTGGTAGAAAAAGACCCTGAGAGGCTCGAAATTGAGGCACACCAAGCAAGGTGAGGGTGGAGTGAAGGTGGGATACGGATCAAAACAAAAAACAAAAGGCAGAAGTGGAAGTCTGTGCTGGTTGGTGAGAAGCCAGCCCCATTCTCCAGTGCAGGGGTCCACAGGCAGAATTTTTCTCTGAAGAAATGGAAGCACACCTAGACAAAGGTCTTCAGGAACTGGCAAGTGTGGGATAAGGCGGTGCCCTCATGCAAAGCTAGCCTTCTGCTGATGGGCCTCCGGGGTGAAAGTGCTACCCAGGCACAGACAGCTCTTTGTGCCCTTGTAGTCTCATACTTTGATATGAACAGAAAACCAGCGGTCATTAGACATTTGGGAAAAGGCTCCGACCTGACATGGAGAAACTAAATCAAACACACAAAGCACAGGACACTACTGATAGAAGCCAAAATGGTACAGGAAACCAAAGAAAACTGCAAAAGTAAATGAACATCTCCAGAGAGATCAAAGAAAGCATTGTGCCAATGAAACATAAATTGCTAAGCAAAGAGGCCAAACAGAGAAGAGTTCTTGAAAGTTAAAAATAGCCACACACACACACACAAAAAAGTTTGATAGAAGAGTTGGAAGTTAAGAAATTTTCCAAAAATTAGAGCAACATAGAAAATAAAATAGAAACGATAAAATCATATCACTCCAAGAAATCCAATAATAGGTGTTCCAGAGAAAGAAAAAAAATTCTGAGGAAGAAATTATCAAAGAACTAATGTAAAATTCCCCAGAATTGAAAGACATGAGTCTTCAAATTATAAGGACGCAACACAATGACTCAAATACCTTGCACCGAGGCACAGCTCATGAAATTTTATAAAACTAGGGACATACCAAATATTCAGAATAAAAATGATTTCTCAACACCAACACTGGACACTGGGATCCGAAAAACAATGGGAAAATACCTTTGAAATTCATAGAAATATGAAATTGTTTTCAGTGTAAGTTTCTACAGCCAGTTTTCTCCTGTGTAAAATTGTTACGATGATACAGTGAGTTAACATTGATAACCTACCAAGAACAGTGGCTGGCACCTAAAGATACTCATTGTTAAGTACATAAATACACCAGGAGTGAAACCTCTAATGGAAGATGGAAGTGATGTGTTTAAATATTCTAAGTCTATTTTGATGGGCACGTGCTAGAGATGTGAAAGAATCTGAAGGTCTGTGCCCAGCACAGCCTGTGTCTGAATGCCACTCTCTTCTGCCCCCCTCACATCCCCACTCGGATGTCCAACAGCAAGGTGACATGTGTCAGCCAAACAGGGGTGTCTGGAGTGAATGAAGCTGCTGATAATTATGTTATGACAACAGGATAAACGAAGACTGTCCTAGACAACTAACATGTGCAAACTTAACTCTTGCTCTTCCCTTTTAAATTTGATTTTTCTAAGATCTTATCCCCTGCTGTTAGTAGAAATCCCATTCTTCCAGTTCCTCTGGCCCAAAAGCTTGGAGTCATCTTGACTCCCTCTTTCTAATACACCCCACATCTAATCTGTCAGCTAATCCTACCAACTCTGCCTTCAAAATATGCCGCAAGTCCCACCACTTCTCACCCTCTAGGCCACGTAGCTGTGGTGGCATCTTACTGCTTCCTTTCAGCCCTACCCTCTCCCATCTACTCTCATGCCAGCAGCCAGCGAGGCTCCTTGGAAATCTATGTCTGATGTTGGATCTGTCACTCCCTCACTCACTATCCTCCAAAGGCTCCCATCCCTCAGAATGAGAGTCACAGGGCCCTACACCATCTGTCCCCATTCACATTCCTGTCCTCTCCAGCCACGTTGTCAGCCACTCACCATGCTCACTCTGCTTTCTTGCTGTTCTTGTTTCTAGAATGCCTCATAGAACTCCCAGCTACGGGGTTTTGCATTTTGTAATTTTCTCCACCTGCAATCTTCACCCTCAGATATCTTTATGAGTCACTCCCTTGCCTACCTCCAGTTTTTTGCTTCTCTTTTTTAGATTCCAACATCACATTCTTATTTTGATCATTCTTCCCACGCTATTGAAAATTGTGCCCCACACTTTAACGCTCCCTACCCCTCTTGCCTGCTTTGTTTCCAAAACACTATCACATCGTGTCTTATACAATTTACTGTATACTTTATTCGTCCAACAAAATGTCAGTTCTGAGGCAGCCAGTTGGCTCCATGGTTAGAGCGCAGTGCTGATACTAACACCAAGGCCGCTGGTTCGATTCCCACATGGGCCAGTGAGCGGCACCCTCCACAACTAGATTGAAAACAACAACTTGACCTGGAGCTGACGGGTCCTGGAAAAACACACTGTTCCCCAATATTCCCCACTCAAATAATAAACATAAAAAAGTCAGTTCTATAGGGGCAGTGAAATTTTACTCTTCTTGTTCACTGCTGGGTACCTACAGCTAGAACTGCACCTCATTAAGAATTTGTTGAATTAATAAAATAAGAATATAAACATGTTATTTAAAATATGAAGTTACTAGAGAACACAGCTAGAAGAATTGAAGGTGGTTGCTATGGGGCACGGAGATGGACTGGGGTTGGGCAGGGATGGCCGTTTATATCATAAGCATTCTAGGATTAGCTGACTCTCAAAAAACAATTGATAGTTTGCTTTTTTAATTTATAGGGATGACACTGGTTAATAAGAGTATATAAATTCCAAGTGTACAATATTATAATACATTATCTGTATATTGCATTGTGTGCTTATCACCCAAAGTGTAATCTCCTTCCGTCACCAGATATTTGACCCCCTTTACCCTTTTCTACCTCCCCCTCTGCCCCCTTTCCCTCTGGTAACCACCATATTGTTGTCTGTGTCAATGCGTGGTTTGTTTGTGTGTTTTGTTCATTCATTGGTTGCTTCCTGTTTTATATCCCACACATGAGTGAAATCATGTGGTTCTTGTCCTTTCCCATCTGACTTATTTCACTCAGCATGATAGTTTGCCTTTTAAAAGTAAATTAACCTCGTGAACAAAGGTGGACTAATTCTTGGCAGCCTAAACTTCTGGACTTTGTGTTGGTGATGCCAGGAAGCTCTTCTCTTCCATTTCTCACACTGCCCTGAATCCGCGGAGGTGCACAGCCCTCACTCTCTCATGTCTGTAGAAACAACATGACGTATGTCTTCCCAGACGTGCCCAGCGCTGTAGTGTTTCCATCACCCATGAAGCTCTCTGGACCTACGAGTACAGTACCAGTGCAGCTGCCCAGAGTGTGGCAGTTTCCTGGGGCTGCCATAACACCATGCCACAGACTGGGTGCCTTAAACCACAGAAGTTTATTTTCTTCATAATCCTGAAGGCTGGAAGTCTAAGATCAAAGTTTCAGGAGGATTGGTTTCTCCTGAGGCCTCTCTCTTTGTCTTGTAGACGGTGGTCTTCTTCCTGTGTCTTCACATGGTCTTTCCTCTGTGTTTGTATCCCAATCTCTTCTTATAAGACACCAGTCATGTTGGATTAGGTTTCACCCATATGGGCCCTCATTTTACCTTAATTGTCTCTTTAAAGGCTGTGCCTCCAAATACAGCCACATTCTGAGGTATTGGGGGTTAGGACTTTAACATTAATTTCAGCCCCATAACACACAGCAACTCATTGAATGCCTTTAAGTTTCACACTAAAGAGACATGATGAGGAGAAAGACTGGGGCATCAAGATTCTTTTTTACAAAATATATTTAACCCATCAGAACCCCTTAAAGAGACAGAGAAAGAATTAATGAGATTATTCAGGAAATACTGCTCCAGTGACCTAGAAGCACCCTTTGGTTGAGAACTTCTGATCTAGAGAATAAAGGAAATGTTATCTGTGCAAGGTTTCTGACAATATGATAAAGTTAATTTGAATGTTAAAATGATCACCTCTCTTGGTGATCAGGCAAGAACTGGACTGAAGAGGAGGTAAATCTGTAATCAATTGACTATTACTGTCAAGCCAGCTCACCGTGTGGCTTTTTTTTTTTTTTTTTTTTTTTTCAGAGAATCACTGACAACTAACAGCAGATCTTCAAAACAAAATTTCACAGGAGCCTAGGCATTTAATTTTATCTCACCCTTTTAATGCTGAAACTTCCCCTCAGACAATTTGGTTAGGTGTAGAATTAGGCAAAACCACTGAGGAGGCAACCCCTTGCAGAAAACATTGACAGAGCTAGGGTTGGGGAATAATGAAAATCAAACTTGACAAAAAATGGCTTTTCAGTATATTGAAAAGAGGATTGAATCCACCACGGACCAAGAAATCCCCTCATCAAATCCAATCTTGATTTTTACCTATGAACTGATTAGTCCCACCTGTCACTCAGCCGTTTTATCTCCCAGGTTCAGTGGATGAGCAATTTTGCTGTGGTTTGTCAATTTGGTGTCAGTCCACCGAGACCAGAATATTGTTCAAGGTGGTAAAAATAAAAAAAGGAGATTTACTTAAATGCATTTTATACTGCTATTAGTAGATTTTTAAATTATGTTTTAAAAGCCCCAAGTTTTCGAAGAAATCATAGGTTACAGCAGCAATGTAAAAATAATTATGACATCTCTGCACTGCCATTTAATAAAACTATTTTATTTTTATAGCCCTCAAACAAGGCAAAGCTTGATTTGAAAACATAGGTAATTTTAAGAGGTCAGAGGCAAAATATTAATACATCTTTGTAATCCTTAAGTATCCTGAGAGTGAAACAAATTTGGAAAGATTCTGCATAAGCATATAAATTACTTTGGAAAAAAATAATGGTTGTATGATTTTTCATTCGTATTGTAGCTTTGAAAATATCCTTCCACATCTCACTTATGTTTTATCATAATATTTATCTCTCATTTGCTCTGCTGATACAGATTGCCTTGATTTATGAACATAAGTAGAAAAGCTGGACAAGCCAAAGACCTTTCCATATTAAAGACACTATGTATGTAAAAATCACTGGATGAAGATAATAGTTTCCCAAACAAAATGCTGATTATAGTCATAAAAGAGTAAGAAATATAAAGACCTCCCACTTATCCTCTGTTGACGAGATATAATCAACATTTTCTTTCTTTTTTTTTTTTTTGTCTCCTACAGAGCATTTATAAATGGTCACCCGATTTTTTAAAAGTCATTATAAAATGAGAAATATTTATAGAACATTCCATTAAGGGAGAAAGTTATACCCATGCCATTAAAGCCTGTTTTCTTTATATTGCCAAGGGCTTTCTCAAGCCCAATCTCTTCCTTAAGTTTTTAAGCTATGGTGCGCACTTCCCACATGGGTCTCCACATCACGCTTGTGCTAATTCTATTTGTCAATGCAATAAAAAGTATTCATTCAAAACTACGATCACTTGGAATTCACTAATTGAACTGAATATCCAGGCTAGAATTTAGAAAAGCATATTCTATTTACAAGAATTCTCCACCTTGGGAATTTCATTTAGAGGAAGAAATGGATCTCATTTTAAATTGGCGGACTAGTAAAAAGATTCAGTATTAGTCACCAACATTTAGAGGTTAATCTACACCAAGCACTCTGTATTTGTTTAAATACTAAACCTCACTGTAGCTCCATCTTACAGATGAGAAACTGAGTATAAATATTAGGGTGCTGTAGCTAAAAATATGAGAAAACTTGGCTACCCTGGCTGATACAAATATATTTTAGTTTCCTTCACATAAAAAGCACGGAAAATATAATACAGTCTGGCTCAGTAATATCATCAAGGACCTGCTCTCTTTCTGTCTCAGCATCCTCAGCGTGTTGGAACATTCCTTCAGTGTTGTTTATGAGATGGCAGTTGCAGGGCCTGGCATTACACTTTCTGTTTGTATCAGGAAAGGCTGTTCAGGAAAACATAAACCTTCATAGGCATTTTAAACAGAAAGGGGATTTTAGTGCAGGGAATTTGGTGCTTGAGGAATTGCTGGGAGGGTGGTCTGAGAGAAGACGGGTCTGCATAGGTCATTGCTGGTTCTGAGTTTCCAACTGGCTTTTGGGGTTAGGAGGCTCTAAGTACCACAGAAAAACACTGACCACAATTGCACTGCTCAGCATCAATGCAGGTGACTCTGAAGAAAATGACCAGAAACCTCTACAAAAATCTCTTCTGTGCTGCAGTTCATGTATCTGCTCACTGTTGTCAAAAGACCAAGAAAATGGCTTCTGTTTCTCATCTATTTTCTAAACCTCATGTGAGTGCTTACCCTAAACTGAAACTCTGGTGGCAGGAATTCTGAGCAAGGCACCTCCCAGGCCGCCAGCCCCTAAGGTACAGGAAGAGCATGGATGGGAGAAAGGGATATTGAATTAACATTAAACAATCCAGCACAAGGCTCCAAGGAGCAAGAAGAGGAAGCACCATCCACCAATGAACTTCATCTTCTTTACCAGGAAAACAAAATCTTTTGTTTGTATTTTATTGTCTAGAATAGGATCACCTGGTGAACTTTGGCTGCAGGAAAAGCAGAGAGAAGATGCGTTGAGCTTTTCTTGCTGTTTAGTGGAGACAAGAAAGAGCCTCAGGCACAACCTTTGAAGAAGATGACAGATTGAGATGATATAGATACGATTTTTTTTTTAATTAACTAAGAACTTTTACCAATACATATAGACAAACCAAAAGCAAACATCAGGAGTCACCATAGAAAAATTGGCTAATAGAAATATCAAATTACAGGAGAGGAGGTCCATAAAGGGCACAAAAGCATGTGCAAGAAATCCTCAATATCATAAGTAGTTAGAAGATTGAGAATTTAAACTAAGATAAATTATATTCCAGTAAGAGTGCAGATTTGTGTAGCTATTTTAGGTGGCAATCTGATAGTACTTGGTTAAATTAAATATGGACTTAGCTTTTGACTCAGAAATTCTGCTCCCAAGTGGATATTCCAAGGAAATTTTCAAGCAGGTCCACAAATTAATAGGAATATGGTTATTACAATTCTGTTAATGATGGTGGAAACTGAAGGCAATGGATAGGTAAAATGTGTTTCATAAACACCATGGCAGAGTAGGAAGCAGCAGGAACTGATGAATCCAGCAAATACAGTGTAAAGTGGAAAATAAGTGAAAAACAGATGAGATCTCTAATCCAATGTCATTTGTAAAAATTAAAAATACACGCAAGCAAAAGGCAATACATACTTGATGATGACACATTAGAATGAATGGCTCTGGCAAGAAAAATAGGAAAGGGAATGGAGACAAAGAATAAATAAATAAAACGGGAAAAGGGTCTTGCTTGGACCAATGACAAAAATGTGCCATGAACTGAGGGTGATGATTGATTTAACCCTGGGCAAATTAGGTTAATGAAAAGGACCAGATATCAATTGATTTTGAAAAATTATTTGTGTGTGTGTATGTGTCTGTGTGTGTGTGTTACAAATACCCATTTATGCTCTCCTAGAAATGTGTCACCTAAGGGATAGCATGCAATGGTTCTGAGAGTTATCTATGCAGAAACCTATCTTGGTTAATATGACACCTTTCAAAATGAGTGCCCTGCACGTTGGCAAGCCAGGAAACATGGGAAGCCAGTTGCAGCACCCCCTACCCCCCCCACCCCACCCAGGCCATGGAGCAGTTCCAAGGGTCTGTGGGAGACAGATCAACACAACGAAAGGCTAATGAACCAGGAGCCAGAAGACACACACTTTGTGGAGAACATTCTCCTTTTTGTTGGGAATAATTGAGTGGTTCTTATCAGGATGTGAGTGAAGTGTTCAAAACTCCAAGGTACAACCATCAGTCACAAGGATTTTTATGCAAAGTCGTTTTCTCATTTTCTAAGAGTGTGCTAAGAAATAATCAGATATTATCAACTTAGGTTTCTCAGCCCCTCTGCTTGTGAGGTTTCTTTCTTCTGCTTCAACAGCCTTGACAGGGACGTTTTCTCGTGCCCTTAGTTAAGAGGGGCGGAGAGAGAAACCTGTCACATTCCACCCACCAGCCTGTTCACCGCTTCCCTGGGGGTCAGTGGAAACGGACTCCCTCTTTTAGTTCAGGGACGATTGGCAGTGATGATGTCCGAGAACAACTATTCTTTTCTCAATATGGATGCTGAGAGGTGGGTGTCCTCTCTTCTCAAACAGAAATATTCAATGCAGCCAGCATGCATAATTTATCAGGACATAGCACAAGACAGAAACATTTTGCTGAATACACCCTACCTTTATCCCCTCCCCTTGCTAACACACACAGGGTATCCCTGGGAGAACCAAAGGCCAAGCCTGGTGGCACGTGCTCTCCTGGCAACAGTTTGTCAAGCTCTTCTTTTTCACAGATAAAGGGGTGATTGTCATGTGACAAAAGGACAGCAGGACTAAGATTTTCCAAGGATTTCCTAGTAAGTCCCTGAAATTTAGTGCCTGTGTGACTTTGGACAAACTACTTAAATATCTGTTTACTCTAAATAAATTTGAAATATTGCTAAACACAAAGACTTGCTGTGAGAGTTACCCACTTCGGAAGCGGCGTCAAGCAGACTAAGGTATTTCTATCTCCAGAAGCCCTTCCTTCTCAGCTGCATCCAGCCTTGACTCCCCCAGGATACACCATTCACTGGACTAGTGTAGAGAGGAAAAAGAGGGTATAGATCCACTTGAATGGAATGATTATAACCTATGTATTATGTAGCCTCCTCTCAAAAACAGAAACCCACATCCAGTATTATCATCTTCAGATTATACTGGTCATGTTATACATCAATATTACGTATCTAGGCAAATGCAGCTACATAAGTTTGCTTTTTGGTAGCTTAAAATTCATCTAACATTGCATCTTGCTATTGTGTCCTTTTATTTTTTAATATCCTTATAACTGGGAAGTCATAGATACGCACTCAGAAATTTAGAAGAATGCTGTATTTCATGACCAATTTAACAGCATGTGAAAGTGGTTTTGACTATTTATGATGCTTTCCCCATATACTGAATTCAGAAACTAACTTCTATTTTAGATAAGTCTCCACTAAACTATTAGAAGTGATGAGAGTGGGCTCTGAGTCCAGTGTCCTGGCTTAGAATCCTAACTCTGGTCATACCATATAATATTAGGCAAGTTTTTTAACCTTTCTGGGCCTCAGGTCCATCATGTCGAAAAGTGATTAACACAGTGCCTGACAACTTGTAAACACCAGTAAATATTAGCTGCTGCTGCCGCTGTCACTGCTACTACTATTATTATCATTACTGCTCCTGTGTTATTACTCGCTAATCCCTAACAATTCTTATATCACTCCAAACATCCTCTTGGAATCCTTAATCATGTTTCTCCATAAATATGTCATCTTTCTGCTCCAGTTTATTGTCAGTAGCTTTTTTTTTTTCCAAGTCCAGTAAGTATGAGATATATTAAAATCAAAAGAATTGTTCTTTCAGTGCTCTGGCCTGGGCAATGAATTGGAAGACATCGCTGTCACTTAAGAAGAGAATAACAAAGAGTAAAAGCCCTCCTCGTGTCCTCATTTTCACTTTGATGTGCCACAAATAAAAAATGAGCTGACACGCCTACAATCTGAAGACACCATATTGTTGTCACTCGGCATCCTGGCACATCTGATCCCCCTCGTGCTGCCAGAGCCGTAGAAGCCTTTGAAGTTAGAAAATAACACTGCCTGATCTTCCAGCACTGATAATTAAGACACAGTGTGGCAAATCAAAAGAGACATGCCACCTAGTATCTACATTCCCTTCCCAAGCCAGAGAGGGATGGAAAAAGCAGAAGGGGAAGGAGGAGGAAAGCAAGCTGAGGGCTGTGATTCATAAATCAATTGGTTCTGCCTTTCGGTAGGAAAAGACCAGCAACTTCTCTATTATGACTCAATCCCATCTCGCATCCCCAAAACAATTTTTCTTTCTTTGTTATGGTTTATGATCTTTGAGTTTCTTTTTCTTAAGATTAATTTTTCTTCTAAGAAGGGAGACGAATGCCATCTCTTTAGAAAAAAAGGAAAAACTCATCATTTGTCTTCCTGTGGGGGGAAAATGGATGCACTTTTATGGCATTCTTCTTTGTCATAAGCAATTGCTATTGTGTCATAAATTTAAAACAGGTTGTGCTTCTGAGGCCCTGTTCAAATCTGAGCAGGGGACATGTGGGATATAAAGGTTTATTAGTATAAATGGATAAATAATGAATGTTGAGTCTCGGGAACCTTGTGTTCAGCTAGTTGGCTCCAATAACATGTCATAATATATTTTTTTAAAAATTCAACTAGGCAATATCTTCACAAAGATAAATTGACCTAAACTCTAATTGGAAAGGCATAGAAAGCATATTGCCATGTGCATTTCTTTACAATAAATAATTTGAGTCTTTGAATTCAACTGTGGTTTATTTGTGAGTATATCATAATCACCAAAATGGGTGACAGACATTTTTTTTTTAACTCATTGTTGAATATATTCAGAATGAAAACCTGTTAACTCTATAGAAGATCTGTCTGAACATTATCTCAATTGATATTTCCCTGTTGTTCTCTTTCCGGTCTCTGACCTTTCTCTTTTTACTGCGATATCATTTAAATGAAAAGATTCACCACAAATTGCATAGGGATGAAAAAAAAAAAAACTCAGCATGATCTTTAAAGTCAAAGGAAAAGCTAACTTGACAAATAAAATTGAATCCCACCTCCTATTTTCAAAAGAAAATTTTCAAGAACGTCAAGATAACAGTTTTCAAATTTCAGATTACTCAGATTATGAAACTATGTACCAATTGTCAAAATCATAAGAAGTAATTTTTAAATATAAGTATTAGGTACTAATGGGGTAAGATTAAAAATGACCCAATTTGTTTCATAATTTTTTTGTGTGCAAGATATAGTATTAGCAAAAGGGAAAGGAAAACGCCCAGGATGTAAAACGTGGAATCATTTAGACTCCTGAGATGCTTGCTGAGCAAAACGGAGGGATGGATAGATGTGGGTGGGACAGAAGCTCCCAGGGAAGCAATGTCGGAATTAACAAGCTCCCAGGAGTCAATGTGTATGCAGACAAAAGCTGTGAGTTAACATGTGGCCTTACTAGTTTGTGTGTCGTGTAAGGCTTGAATGTGTTTAATCATGAAAGGGAGATGACTGAAGAATCCCAGACCTTAAATGGATTCCAGACCTTCATTGTCTATACTTCTTCATATTTGGTAAAGGAGGGAATGTCAGATATGGCTCTAGGGACACCTTAACCCAGAAGAGTCAGACAGTATCAGACAGTAGGACTGGGTACGGGCTTCCTACAAAATGGAGGTTATTAGAATGACTTGACGAGTGGGTCAGGCGTGAAAGCTACATTTGCTATTACTGCTATCACTATTCCTCATTTAACATGGCTACAGCCTCATACAGTTTATAACATATATATATATATATATATATATATATATATATATATATATATATATATATATATGTAATATCTCTAGACCTTCTCAGAAGTCTCCAAAGATAGTAATATTGTTATCAACCCTGTGATGAGTCATCCAAGGACCTGAGAGGTGAAGGATGTGCCAAAGATGACACAGGCCCCAGTGACAGACCCTGAAATAAACCTCAGTCCCTCTGGTATCCAACCCCATATTTTCAGAGAAACTGCAAAACCTTTAGGAAAAGAAATCACGCATGAGAGAAGCTGTGAAAAGAGACATATGGTTTGGTGGAAGGAAGATGTGAAAGGAAAATGGAGAAATCAGGAAGGAGAAAATGGTATAATTTCTTTAACAATCACTTACATTGTACTTGGTATGTTCCAGGCAGTCTTAGGTATATTATCAATATTGACTCGCTAATGCTCACAACAATCGTGTAGGGTAGGTGCTATTAATAGTCCCATGTTAAAGATGCAAACACTAAGGCCCAAAGAGGTTAAATAATCGGCCTCAGGGTCTGGCAACCTGGCCAGAGTCCATGGTTCTAACAAGAAAGGTTTGCTCCCTCTGTGGGTAGTGGCTTGGTTGTTGGAAGGATTAAGTGAGGTGATATAAGTCAAGTGTTCAGTACAGCCCTTGGAAAAGGGTATTTAAAAGAACTAAAGTACATATCAACTGCGTGGAGAAGACAGCTGGCAGACGTTTCTGGCTAAAGTGAAGAACACATACTGTGATGTCACTCAATAGGATGGAAGTTGTGCAAAGTGTGATGAGAGATATTAAAGAGCAACCCTCACACAGGCGGTTTCCTGGATGCATTCGCCTCTGCCTTTGGCTTTCTGTTGAGCTTGGCACACTTCAGACCAAGATCAGATTGCCCAGGCATTCTTTTGCCTCTTAGTTCCCAGCTCATCTTTACTTTAATCCCAATCCAGAACTAATTTTCCCAGTGTCCTGAAATAATTCCACAGCTCAAACTTTACCAAGTGACCAGACTCTGATGATACAAAGATGAAGAGATATAGCTTCACCCCCTCAAGCAATGGACTTCCTAGAACGTGATTACAGACATATAAGCCAGTAATAATAACATTGTCGTACATGAGGGGGAAAAAAAGACTCAAAATTTGCCCAAGGAACAGAAGAATGTTGCTTTTGTCTTGGGGCGGATTTCCTTCATGAAGTGAATTGAACAGAGCTTGGAAGGGAAAGAAGATGGGTGTGGAAAGGAGTGTAGAACAGAGAGAAGCCAAGCCAATCACATGGGCTCTCCGAAGTGCGGCATGCTTGAGGAAACATGTATGATTCGTGACTGCTCAAAAGTAAGTTAGAAGAGGCTGAAGAAACAGGAAGAGTGGGGAGGCATGAGGGGGTTTGGCAGGTGTCCTGTCATGAAGGCTGTATGCATCTTGTGAAGCCTCATGGGAGAGGGGATAGGAAGGGGTAGGCAGATCAGACCTGTATTTTAGATCATACCTCTCCTGAAAACATGACTGAAAAATTTGAGGAGGCATAAATTAAGTGCAGAAGTCTATCTCCAGGTGAGAAATGTTAGAGCTTGACCCAACACAGCATTATTAGGGGAATGGAGAAAACAGAAGATAGGCTTGCAAGGGATACAGGAAGACAAATGAAAACGCACATCAGAGCTGTGCGTCACGCTGCTATTCCTGGCATGATGACTCTGTTAGTGGGGTCACTGATGCAGATAGCAAATACAGGAGGGAGAAGAGGTCGGAGGGTGAAGCATGAGGTGATACGAAGACTTTTAGACAGGGTGAGTTTAGAGTGCCTATGAGGCACCTAACTAGAGATTTCTTCTAGTGAGCAGTGGAAAATGGGTGCACATGACAGGCATTCAAAATTAATTTCCCTTGATGTATTTCTGTCCCCTGCAATGCCAGTTGTTTGGAGTGTATTCATCCACTGGAATCCACAGGACCTGGTGATTCTTTTGTGTGTTTACCCATCACTGCTCACCCCGCAGGGTCCCTTCTGGATGGAGTTGGTTTCTGGATTAGTTTGGACAATGTAAGAACATTGGAAGATGGAAGAAAACAGAAGTTGGATTATCGATTTCTTTAATTTCTTTGCTGAATCCCTGCAGTGGAGTGGTATCGTTGGGGTGGTATCCTTCGACCTAATGCCACAGTTTTTGTTAGGTGACTCCTCAGCAGTTCTCTCTGTCTCTGTCTCTGTCTGTCTATCCATATCTCTCTCTGTCTCTCTGTCTCTGTCTCTGTCTCTGTCTCTCTCTCTCATTCTTGCTCTAACTCTGTTCTCTTTCTCTTCTTGTCCCTTCGGGCCTAGCTGTGGTAACTCCATTTCTATCCTTTGGGTGACTCAACTATTTCTTTGGGTCTTCTCTATGCTGGGATCACACCATTGTAAAAAGTCCCTTTATTAAGCTCTCTTCAAATGCTCGACTTGAGTGCACCACCTTTTTATTGCCAAAACTGGCTGCTAAACTTGGCTTTGAGATATCCCACTCTCCTAGTTTCCCTTCTATTTCATCATCCATCCCATCTTACTTACTATCTTTTGCTGGCGTCACCTCATCTTTCCAACATCGAAATTCGAGAATGCCCTGGGACTCAGTTCTCAGACTTGTTCCTTTCTCTGTGTAACCTCAGTGCCGCACGATCTCGTTCAGGTGACTTTAAATAACTTCTAGATCATAACCACCAGAGTTATGTCTTCAGCCCTAACCTTTCCCACCGAATTCCAAACTCAGCTATCCACTTGAAAGGCTGAGTCGAATCAAACTTAATTTGTCCCAATCATGCCTCCCCCCCCACAAACCCCCCCACCTCGATCATTTCCATCTCAGCAGCAGCACCACGCTGGCCTCACCTGGGACTCCTCTTTGCTGCTAACCCTGCAAATCATCCAGTAGCAAGTCCTGTCAACTCCACCTTCAGGAGACACCCTGAAAGTAACAACTTCTCACTCTTGCACCATGAGTGTCCTAGTCCGTGCCACTTTTGTCCCTCAGATCTCCACACTTTTACTCTCTCCCCTACTGAAGCCAGAGTGGACCTCTTTGAAGCACAAATCAGAGACTGTGACTCACCCATTCACACTTTCAAAGATTTCCTATTATTACAAGCCGAATGAAACCCTAGGACTGTAAGCTCTCTGTCTTCTGGCTTTTGTCCACCTCTCCAACTACTGTGTCCTTTTCCAGTCACTCTGACCTTCTTACTGCCCAATACGGTAGCCACTGGCCACATGTGCCTATGAACACTTGAAATGTGGTTATTGAGATTGAGGAACTAAATTTCCCATTTTATTTAATTTTCATTAATTTGAATTTAAAAACAGGTGCTAATTTAAGTATCAGGAAGTTCTTAAGTATGTTCAAACAACATGGATATAGTAATCCTCCTTATCAATTATAAATTTTATAAAATCAAAATGTAAATCAATTATTTCCAATGAGAATTTAGCTTCCAGGTTGAGACACGCTTTAAGCATAATATACACACCAGATCTGACAAAAATTGCATTAAAAGAATGTAAAATATCATATTCATAATTTTTATATTGATTACATGTTTATAAATGATAAAATATATAATTAAAATCAATTTTACTTTCCCTGACCACACTATCTAAAATAGCCTCCATCCTCTCTCCCTTAGCCTGCTTTTACTTTTCTATGTAGCTCTCATCACTACACCTATTTGCTTATCCTGACTCTCATACTAGAAGTAAGCCTTGTAAGGGCAGAGACTTTTCTCTGGTTCAGTGATGTGTTCCCACGGCTTAGAACAAAAAAAATGTATACAAGCCCCCAATATTTGTTGAATGAATGAATGAATTAATGAATGATGAATGAATGAGCAAATGAAATAAGCCACCGATACTCAACTGTGGCATAGCATGAGCCATTTCCGTGTGTATATTCTATGACTCTTACCTGAATCGAGCATTTAAACATCTCTACCATGTTGGAACTTAAGTGAGCATGAAACATTTCTCTCATGGGAACCTAGGACTTTGAAATTTCAAAGGTGTATGGAAGTCTTCAAAAGGGAAAATAATATATGAAAGATACAAATTTGAAGGCTTCCAAAGTGCCTTTTGTTTGAGATGCCTTAAAATTACACTTGAACTGTTTTTGCGATGCAGCTACGATTAAGCACACATTATTTTTTCAATTTTCAAGAGTCAGTAGCAGGTAATTCCAAGAAGAAAGGAAATTAGCATAGCATAAGCATATTCTAGGCTATTCCCAATATGAAAAATATACAAACCTTATCAATTGTACGCTGCTGGGAATCACTATGAATTTTTTACTTAGATTTTAAACTTCAAGTACTAAGACAATCCTCTTTTTTTCTAGTGTGAAGTTGTATGTATATTTAGCATGAAAGCCAGGGAGTTTTAATTTTTTTTTTCTCAGATAGTATCAGGTTGTACCTCCTAAACAATAAAGACTGCGCTAACAATAGCATCACCACAAATGTCAAAGAACTTGCTTTCAATCACAGTTTAGGAATTTCAAAGTTGAAGGTAAGAGAAATGCATCAATATAGCAAAATGGAAATAGATGCATTTTTATCTTGCCTTGCAGAGAAGTTGCATAACTTTCTGTAACAGTAAGGTTATCATCATAGATAAGTGCTAAAGAATTTTAGCAGACTCAGGCAATAAATCTTCAGGGATGGGAGGAAAAGATGGGGGGAGGAGAAGGTCTCCCTCCAGAAGGGTCACAAACATGGGAAAGTGTGTAAGAACAGCTGCTGGCCTAACTGATGTCCAGAGTCTAAAATCACTTCTGAATGATTATTACCTTCTTTGTGGACGTGGGGTAATGAGTCCATGAGAGGGTGGGAGTGGAAGATCACATCAAACATCATTTCTTGTCCCCATTCTGTCAGGTACGGTGTCACTGGGTTCCTTATTTTGTTTATCTGCTTCCTAATCAGCTATGAGTTAGTGAAATGGGTTAAACTTGTGTGTGATTAAGGAGAAGATATATTTTATGTTAGGTGTTGGGGGATATCTTTTCTGCATATTTCTGATCGTTAGAGCCTCATTCTTGTCTGAAGGCCTTAGCCACATTCAGGCTGTCTACTATGCTAGAGATAGAAGATAGTCTTGGTGAATTTTAGGTGCGAGTCATAATTTTACCATTTGCCTGAATTTTCAGGCATGTGGAGTTAGAAAAATAGTAGAAGATGAGCTTCTGGAATTGTGCTTCCTGAGGCTTGCCACGGTGCTTGGCAATGGTGACAGGGATTCTGGGTGCAAGTCTTGTTGGATAGAGGCTGCCAGTCTGTAAATTATCCCTGGATTGTGTCATAGCCTCTTGAAAATTGTATGTGCTGGAATCTGCTATCAGTTGGTACAAACAGGAACATGAAGTAAATTTAATCTCAAACCACTGAAATATGCGTGAATTTATTGGATTCTGGCATGACTCAAATTACAATCCCTTCTAGACAGTCTTTCAAATCAAAAAGGCTGTTTATTTGGAAATGAAAACTGAAAAAAAAAGGCCAAAAAATATTCAAAAGTGTTTTTTTGTTTTTTTTTTGATCCTTCAAGGTTCATTTTCATTTTCTTCATTCTTTTCTACCTGGAAATTGCTTTAACACCCGTCTTTCACAATTACTCTGTTCTTGTCCTATGAAGTCCTAAGCTGGGATGTGTACCTTATACATAAACTGATATGATAGTGGTTAAATCTGACAACACTTTCTCTCCCCAAGAAAGTATTTGTAACTGTTTCCTATGCCAGACATTCACTTCAATTCTGATATCAAACAGCTTTTGCTTTACACCTCTGGCTGTCAAATGCATATGCTGGCCTTCCTCTAAATTTAAAATCCAGTCAGGGGAATGAAGGAGATAGCACTTCTTTTATTACAGTTTGGGAAAACAATAAAAGTCATTTTGGATATTGAAATATCCCATGAAGCACTTGGGTATATTTCACTCTGTGCTTGGGAAATTGCAAACAATATATCCAAAGAAACAGATGTCAACTAAATAAACTTAAAGCAACGATGCCTCCACAGTCACCAACTAATGTGCAGATACTAAATTGAGTCAGCGAACCACAAAAAAATAAGCACAGAGAAAACTAATTGCCTAGAAAAGAATGCTCCACTTGCTTTGTCATTAGCTACTTTAAACACTCTACAAGTGCAGCTTCTCTGAAACCCAAATTCCAGAGTAGAGATCAGACGGATACTAAAACCAAGACCCAGGCTTGTGTCTCTCATATACTTCATTCAGGGCAGCCAAGATTCAGACAAGCCTCACAGATGGAAAGTAAACTGACCACGCTACGCCGTTTGTTTCAGAGAGCTGTCCTTCAATACGGAGAGGTCTAGTTCAAGTTGCTCACACTTTCGTGCGTACATAAATCACCTGGGACCTTGATAAAAGGCAGATGCCGATTCAGCAGGTCTGGGGCAGTGCCTGAGCCTCTGCACTTCTAATCTGTTCCTAGATGAGGCCCGTGCAGGGGCCACATATTTAATAGCGAGGGTTCACTTGGCTAATAGTTTCCTTGGAAATGAGAAGACCTGAGTTACAACACTCACTCTTCTGGGAATCCACTGTATGACCTTGGGGACATTGTCAGACTGATCAGTGCCTCAGTTTCTCATCTGTGAAGAAGAGGTCCAAAATGTTGATATGAAACCCTGACGGAGTTAAAAATGTTCTCTGAACATTTGGCTGGGGTTTGGCGGAGCAAATGTGTTCCAGAGCATTAAAAGACATCAGAAGAGTAAAGAAATGAGTCTTAAAGGCTGCAAATCAAAAAGTACAACAAACACACAGGTCCTGTTGGAAGGCAGAACCACAAAGAATAAGAAGAAAGTGTAAGAAAAAAAATATGAAGTGCCACAAAAAGAGTCATTTGAAGCAAAGTCAGACTTCAGGAGAGGAATAGAGGATAATGTGAAAGTACTATATTCTTTAATGTCTGAAGAATGAAGACCACAGAGACTTACAAAGAGCAGATCCTTGGAGGGATATGGAGAAAAAGATGATATAGCACATACAAAAACAAAGGAGGAGGAGGAAGAGGGGGAGGAAACCTTCGGATGAAAGACAACAGATTATTTAAAATATAATATAATTAAATCACCTCTTTCCCCAAAAGCCTGGATAAATTTTTAAAGCAATGTTTTTATTGGCCTTTTGGCATTATTTTAAGTACCTCGGATACACACAAGTATACACTAGTCATTGCTCAGCCTTATATTGCCACCAACATGACACGAACCAAGTTTCCAAGGATTTGCAAAAGCACTCAAGGTTATCATCACTGAGACTCTCTGTATCCGGCCCTTCTAAGAAAGGCAGTCTGCCTTCTCATCCCCAAATCCTCCTTGAGACAGGGAATACCTAGCAGAAATCTGGGGGGCAGAAAGGATGGAGAACAAACAACAATTTTATTCATTTTCCGTATAAGTCACTAACTAATTGAACTGCCATTATCAGCAAAGCTGGAAAATCCTGCCTCGCAGTCACTTACAGCATTCTTAAATGTTTCCAAGGTTGAAGCTACTGATGATTAACTTCCTGGGAATACCCGTGGTAACTATTTCAGAACTGTGAACTATCACACCTTCTCAATGTCATCAGACACCCATGCCAAGCAAATACCTCTTCAAAAGGCTGTACGATTGCATTTCATTTTTGGAAGTGACCATTTCTGGCCACCAAATGGTAATACTCTCTCTGAGCCTGCCAAGGGGCCTGGCTGACTTTCTTCCAGATAAAAGATCTGCATAAGACTAACATTTCCTATAAATCAGCTGGTCCTGCACCAGAGGCGGAATCTGAAATTGCACTGGCAATTTCGACAGATCTACAGATGGAAACAAAGGGTCATGTTTCAAAGATTTCAACCTAGGGAGTGCCAGTTAGAACATTTGCAATACAATCACTTGCACCACAGGCTAGGGGAGATGTAGTATTGCTCACAGATAAAGATAGCAGTCCAGGAAGGGTAACCTGGCCCCCTAAATTCATCAAGATTCACTCAAGACTCTACTGCAATCCTCACAGGCTTTTATCTCTTCGACAACCAAACCCACAAGGATGGCCAAAATAGAATTCCAGTTTAGGGGAAAGAAGCTAAAGAACTCTGCTATGAATAACACCTTTACCCACATGCAGAACATATTTTCATCGGCACACACCACGAACTGGAGAACTTAGGTTATTAAAGGTGAAAGAGGCTAAACAGTCTTTGCGATGGCTCTCTTGGGACGCTTATTTGCATAATGAAGCTAGGACAACTCAGCAGTTCTTTGGGATCAGCTACTTGTAGTCACACGCGATAGTTTTAATTCACTAACTAAATTACTTTGTGGAATTGTCGGTAGCTAATCTCAAAACTATGTCTACAAATAATTCATGACTATATTTGCCAATGAAGAAAGAGTCTAATGGGTAAAGGTGTATAGTTTAATTAATCTGTCTTCTAGAAAATCCCAAATGAATACATAGATGATGATCACCTTTGATATAGATTTAAACATTGCTGAGGTCATCGGCCTAAGCTAAACTCAAGAGTTGGGCCTCGGCTTTGCTCTCGATGCCCAAAGCCAGAACACCTAGATAGCCTTTTTTTGTTTGTTTTTGGTCAAAAACTTTTGACCGTGATCTTATTTTCATATTTAGTTGTTGCAGACCATTTTACTTAAAATATTTTTACCTGTGGAACTCAAACTGCAGGGAAAAGTTTAGCATAAAATATAGGTAGGAGTAAATTGATAAAGGTGGTTTTAAAGAGAGAAATGGGGTTATTTAGTACATAGGAACAATTTAACATTTTACAGTTAACTCATTGGATACATTTCTCTGGAGTTTTTATTATGGAATGGTTTTACTTTAAGAAACAACTCAGGGTGGATGAATCAGTGGAGCACAGAGGATTTTTTTAGGGCAGTGAAAATACTCTATATGGTATTATAATGATGGAAACATGTCAGTATACATGTGTTCAAACATGTAGAATGTACAACACCAAGAGTGAATCATCAGTGGTAACAAAAGTACCACTGTGAGACGCAATGGTGATAATGAGGGAGGCTGTGCGTGAGGGGGGCTGAGGGGGTGGGGGGTGGCGACGCAGGGGTTATGGGTAGTCTCTGTGCCTCCCTCAATTTAGCTATGATCCTAAAACTGCTCTAAAAGTATAGAAGTAAACAAATTCATGGTTTGAGCTATACTTAAACATTCATAAATAATAACTAATATTAATAATAATGATTAATATTAATGATTAATAATAGTAATAATAATTAATAGTAATACTAATAATAGTAATAATAATTAATATTGACCAAATATTTATTATGTGCCAGGCACTCTGCTCAGTGCTTTACATGGATTAATTCACTTGTTTCTTACAACCTCTTTGTATCATAGGTGCTAGCTATATATCTATTTTATAGATCACCACAGAGAGGGTAAATAACTTGCCCATGACCACATAGCTAGTAAGTGGCTGACCTGGGATTCAAAGCCAGACACTGAATTATTGTATCTGCTGGGAGATCCTGCTGCAAAAGCAGTGCTTAGGTTTTCCTAGTGCTTTGCTTTTTCTAGGCACATTTGTTATATAGAAATTGTTGTGTGTGTATATCAATCTTGACTCTATAAACAAAAACCGTATTGGGTATGTATATAGTGCCATTCAGTGTGTTTGGACATAAATGTAAGAAGGTCAATAAAGAGGGCCTCCTTCCACAAGGATCTCTGCATCTCCCCGGATGCTCATGGAAATCCTGACATCATAACATATACTGAGTAGCTATCCCATCAGTTGTTAACTGGTGAGGAGAGTTATTTTAACTCTTTACCTATTAAGTCGCAATTTAACTTCTTTTGCCTTCATGGATAACTTTCTAACCCAACACACCTTATCTTTCAAATCAAAATGGGGGAAACTAAGGAAAGGAAAGTAGCCATGGTATGCCATGGTAAGTGTCAGATAAAGACAAAATCAGATGGATGCTACAGAGAAGAGGAAAAGAATATGAAAATCAGGAAGTTGGAAGTTTTAGGGAGCTGGCCACAAGACAAGAGAAGGAGGAAAGTGTTTAAAAAAGGAGTAAGACTGTCAGAATAAATGTGGTCCATCTGGCTGTGGAGGTGACTAGAGTCCAAAGTGAAGGGACTTGACAGGCAGAGAGGAAATAGGTTCAAAGATGAGTAAGTCATAGCTTAGTTCTCCCTCCCTTTGAAAGTGGGATGGACTTTGTGACTTGCTTCCAACAAATAGAGCATGAAAGGGGGAAAATAGTCCATTTACATTGGAAAAGCTTGACAAACACAACCTTAACCAAGTGATGAAGCTTAACAACACAGTGATAAATCATGTTGATATCATGTGTCCCTGATGCGATGTGATGAGAAGGGCACTTCATTTCCAGGATATTTTCCCCCAAACCCACGACCCAGTCTGATCATGAGAAAAACATCAGGTAAACCCAAATTGAGGGCCATGCTGCAAAATACTTGATGAAAGCTCTTCAAAATTGTCAAGATCATGAAAAATAAGGGAAGGTATTGAATCTGTCACAGATCAGAGGAGACTAAGAAGAGGCGATGACTAAATACAATGTGGAACCATAGATTAGATCCTGGCATGGAAAGAGGACATCAGTGGAAAACTGGTGAAATCCAAGTAACGTCTGCAGTTTAGTTAGTAGTAATGTAATTACTGTCACTATTGGTTGATAGTAATGAACCAATGTTCATTTCTTAGTTTTGCAAAATGCACGACTGTTATAAAAGGATGTTTACACTACGGGAAAATGAGATGAGTACTGGGGAATGCTCTGTGCTATTTTTGCAACTTTTTTTTTTAATTTATGCTTATTCCCGCATAAAAAAATTAATTTAAAAATAATTGTGGATTACAATTTCATCTTATTAAAGTGATTTTAAAGCATAAGTGTTTTTCATTTTAAAAGAAAATATGCAATTTTCTATGGTATAAAGAAAATTGGAAAAAAATACAAACCTTTGGTTGAGCTATAGAGCATACTGTGCAAAAAATAAAATAAAATAAAATAAAAATTAATTAATTAATTAATTAATTAATAAAAACTGGTGGTTATTTGTTACATAGAGGCCTTATGATAAACAGAGACAATAAGGCATATGGTCAGCATGGTTAAAAGCCACAGATAAAGGTTAAGGCATTTCAGGGTGATAGCTCCCATGTCAGCCATCTTCTGTTTTGCATTGGACAATTAAGTAAATATTCTAAGCAGCCATTAAACCTCAATAACATGGGAGTTCCACAAATTAAAAATGTGTGCTCAAGGGACTTAAGATAGGAAGAGCAAGGCACAGGTTAGGGGCCAACCCTGGACAATAATGAACAAGAATAAAAATATGAAAGTCAGTGACCCCAACACTGGTCACTAGTAAACTCCTTGGGCTGCAAGGTGGACTAAAAAGAAAAAGGTGGAAGGGGATACTTTACAAAGTTGTTTCCAGTCTGTTTCCTCCAGTGATGGCATGAGGAGGCTGGAGCATGAAAAACTCTTGCCTCATTACTTTGTCTCCTCCCCTCCCCTTTGACACGCTAGAGTGGAGAACAAGACCCTGAGTGACACAAAGCCCAACTCTGCCACTAGCTGGAGTTTTGATATTAGGAAATCCCCGTAAGCTCCATGGATCTCACTTTTTGCTAGAGAAAAATGAATAAGTTATACCTGATCATTTCAAAAGGTTTTGTTTTGTTTTGTTTGTTATGTGATAAGAGGATCTTATGGACTACTTTTGGCACAGAAGCCTCAATTTGCCGACCTTGGTTGTTATAGCCAATGGCATGTAAGAATGAATATAGTCAACATTTATATAAGTGGGCCCTGTGTGAACCTTGGTTCTGTCAACCCAGTGAAGGGTCTGCCATTTTTTTAGCAGCTGAGGATGTAAGCAGCAAGATCATGCTGTTACTTCCAGTAAGCTCTGGTGTGCTGGTTACTTGAGGCCTTTAAAATTATGTAATCAAATTTATCTTCCTCTTTTATTGCTTTAATTTGGAATCCAGATCACAAGAGTATGGGCCATTTGTATAGAGATAACATGAATTTCCCAAGGAAATAAAGAAGCAAATTATCTGGAAGTATTAATGACCATTTCCTGGTGACTAAATACTGAAATGGGAACACTAAAGGCAAACTCTGTGCTCTAGATCCTCTTTCATAAGGGAAGAAAACAAAGAGAGGAAGGAAAAAGAGAGAGAGAGAGAGAGAGAGAGAGAGAGAGAGAGAGAGAAGCTTTAAGAACAATATGTAGTATGAAATCCATAAAAATGAAATTGGCCACAGAAAAACTAGTCATATTAGAATTGGAAAGTAGTCAACCATTTTAAGTTTAAAAAGGGGTGAGGAGAGTCATCTGGGGAGAATTAGGAGTGAGATAAGATGACCAAATGATCCTAGTTTACCCAGAATGTTCTCTGCATCTTGGGAACCCACCCAGTGCCAGGCAAGTGGGAATGGGTGGTCACTCTAGAAACAAATTATAATCAAACATCACATTGTTTAGTTTGGGTTTTTTTAATGACTTTTCCAAGGTCACATGACCTTTTTTTTTTTTTTTTTAACAAACTTTTGTTTATTTTAAGTGTGTTTTTCCAGGACCCATCAACTCCAAGTCAAGTAGCTGTTTCAATCTAGTTGCAGAGGGCGCAGCTCAGTGGCCCATGTGGGGATCGAACCAGCAACCTTGTTGTTAAGAGCACCGCGCTCTAACCAACTGAGCTAACCGGCCACCCCCACATTGTTTAGTTTTAAGATGACCCTTACATTGAAATGGTGGACTTCCTTCTTCTTGTGGACACACACATATTTCTTATTCTTATAAAAATGCAGTTTTTTCTATCTTACTCATACCACCTCATATTACATAGGCCAGGAAGTAACTTAGACTTGTGATACATCTAATCTTATGACTGGGTCTGGTTTTTAAGATTAAAAAAAAAGTATAAAACATTTTGAAAACTTAAAAGCAGCACATTTGTAAGGAAGCAAACCCATGCAGCTGTTAATCTGTGCACATATAGATACCACAAGTGCCAAACTATTTTTGCAGTAATCAGAACTGTTTGGCATGTATAGATCAGCTGTGGGAAGGGCAATTCATTTCATATGTAAAGGTAAAATCTACGTTAAAACACACAGATGAGTTTTTTGCCACACAGATGTAATAAAAGTGTTAAGAAAAACAAATTGAGTCATTAAAAGTATGTGCATAATATTAAGAATGAGAAAGGCTTAAATCTACAAATTGAGATAAGTAGCATATTATTAACAAATAACACAAAAGCAAAAGTCGACATATGTAGGATGACTTTCAAATTGGAAAGCGTAGGTAACAACATAGTTTTCAGAGAACTTTAATTAAAGATGCTAGGAGATAGTGAAAAAGATCTCTTTGCTTGAAATGAATAGAAGTCATCAGACCCAAATGTTAGACACTGAATTAAGGGAAAAAATAAAATAAAATAAAAACACATAAAAGCAAGATGTTCCAGTAGATGAGATATGGGTAAATACCCCCAATATTTCAAAATGGAGAAATAAAGTTATAAACTAGAAACTACATCAAGCTGACCCTGAAATTGACCCTGGCCATATTCTGGAGTAAAGTTGAAACCAACGTGGACAGCTTATCATGCCAAACTAATTTCCATTAAAAATTTAAAAAAAGAAAAAAAAGATTCATAGGCAGGGAGATCAAAGAAATCCCAGACAAAGCATATATGCTGATTTCAGCAATATTTCATTTGTGGTTTGTTTTACAAAGTTTCCCTCTATATCCTTAGCAACTGGAAAACACACATAAGCACTCACAAACATACATGGGCAGGCACGCACACACACAATAAGCTGCAGGGGGTATGGTTTCACTCAGCATTGTACCTAAAGTCTAGCAGGGTGGGGCAGGACTCTGCAATAGTCATCATCTAGTGTTTTTCTTAATTACTACAAGCCAAAGATATTCTTATCAAGTTTGGATAAGATATATATCTGCTGATGAAATCAGTTTCCAAAAAGAACTTGACAAGTTAGAATTAATGGTTGTGCTGATTTCTATTCAATTCCTGCACTTGGGCCTCAGACAACAACTGCAACAGTGAAGTGCAGAAGACACCTGATATGACCGTGAGATTGTTGATTAAAATGCTTGGGAATTTGGATTGATATCCATCTCTTTATGAGCCCGTGTCTGCTTATCTTGCATCAGTTAGAAGTATCCTGTCTAAAACAAATAAGGCAGGGTTCTTACAGTAACAGTCCTCGGTTTAATCCTTGCCATCACATTTTAAGACAAACACCTTGATTAACTAAGTCTTATCTAGAACCATGAGACCAGAACTATGGAGACGCTAGGAAGTGGGTTATAGGAGTAATTATTGGAGAAAAGAAAGATAACTGGGTACAGAGCACAGCAGAGGCGTAATAATTATTTTCAGATATTTAAAATTCCATTTTAATGAAGGGGGATTGAACTTATTCCACAAAGCTCTAGAAGACAAAAGTCAGATCAATAGGTTGAAATTTTGAATAGGCAAAACTGAGCTCAGTGCAAGAAAAAAAGTTTCTGGTAATTATAGCTTCTTAATAAAAAGAATGAAACACCAGTATCATCAAGGGTATGAAAACATGAATATTTTTATACTATTGAAATGGGGAATGGGAATTGGATCATTCTTCTGGAGAGGCAATTTGGTAATGTATTCAAAACACTTAAAAGCCTATATCCTTTCATTCAGAAATTCCATTTATAGATATTTACCTACATAATTAATAATGCTGGGAAAAAGTTTATAAGAAATGAATTGCAGCATTTTTATAGTAGTGTATGTTTTGAGATAATCTAAATAGCCATTTTATATATATATAACACACGTAAAACGGGACACTAAACTGTTATTTTAAAAGCATATGGTGGGAAAAAATGTGTAGAAACAGAAATATTCACAATACAGTATTAGTTGAAAAGAGATCCCAACCTTTTCTTTTAAATATAGAAAGCTAGAAAGAGAGAGAAAAAGATGAAAATTAAATAAGCCAAAATACTAGCATCATTACCTGTAAGATACAGAGCAATTTTTCCTTATGTGGGTTTTACTGTTGTTGTTTTTTCCAATCTGTCTAAAATGAAAACATATATATTTGGCAATCAGAAATGAACAAAAAACAATGACAGCACAGACATGTGTTCTTGCATCCCCAGGACCTGAGGCACAGTAGGAAGGTGACACAGTTTTTTTTGTTGAATAAATGAATAAATTAATTAAATGTTATAAATATTTTATGGAGTGAACTCTCTAAAAGAGTTAATAGCTTCCCATTACTGGAACTGTTTAAGCACAGGCAGAATGACTCTCCACATAGGTGGAGGGCATTCTTGTTTCGAATGAGATCAGTGGTTCCCAAAAAGAGGCACCTGGGAAACCTAAAATGCTCCCCCATTTCATGAAATACTAATTTCCAGTCCCCACCCCAGAGTGACTGCATCAAAACCTGCCATTGTTAGAATTGCCTGGGTTAGAATTTGAAGATTATTTTCGTGCATCTGGAAAAGCAGTCTGTGGTCCTGAGCTGATGATGAAGGCACGATCCCACAGGGGTTATTCAGGGCCTTTGCACTGTCTGTTCACTGGCCTGACATGCTCAGTTGGTATCTGAAAATTGCTTGGAGGTATGGGGGGAAAACCCACACATAGGAATTGGGGTACAGAATTGTTAGCCCTCCTCACCATCATCTCTTTTCGTGACCAAGTGGGTGAGTGAAGAGAAACCTGCAGTGTAGACCCAGGTCCCAAAGTGACTGGGTTCCCTTTGTCCAGCAGTTCTTTGTGTGAAGGCCCCTCTGTTCAGAACGCTAAAGAAGAGGGCTCCCTAACCTCAAACACCTTAACAATTGTATTGAATAAATGCAAGTTTTACTTTCCTGAATCCCTACCTCTTATCTTGTTTCCGGAGGGTCTTTCATAACGAAATACTGCACAGACTTTCAGCAAACAGGGAAACATCACCGACTATCAAATCAACACGGTCAAATCTGTCCTCTGTCATACGTGTGTTCTTTGCTTGCTCTTATAAAGAATCACTAATTAATTAATGTCAGACTAGACATTCATTTGTCTAAGAGCTACATCCATATGCTTACTTGTCTCCTAAGATTGTAGCATTGAAATCATATATTAGTTTCAAAAGATACTATATGTATGTCTGTGGTGATAAATTAGAATATATTAATCCAAGTTATTTCCCATCCTGTTTTCTTAAAGTAAGACTGATATGTGAAAACAAATAGCCTGTTATCCCTATTAGGTAGCAGTGTTTTATACCTATTTATAGATGAACTAAAAATATTCCCAAATAACACTTGTAATTGCACACCAAAGGAACCCTCTTAGTTACTATTGCCTACAAACACACACACACACACACACATACCACACACACACACACACACACAATTGCAGGCACCCATGATGGAATACAGATGACTGCTGCTACTAACACCAAAAACTCCAATTACCCCAGTACTGAGTGCTGACTGGGTCTTGATTTATTTTAGGCAAATTAGGCAGAAAAATGAGTAAAACAAACACTTTGAGGATCAGATTTAAATGAGCAAATGTAAAGGAATTCAGGTGTAAGTCTGATTTTCATGGTTATTTCTTCAATAGTGGTAAAGTCTTGGCAGCTGCAAACATCAATGAATGAGCTGGCGTTCCAACAATAACAGAGACCTGCTCAGCACAGATTTACAGAAAATATGGCAAGTCTGATCCAAAGCTACCAAATTGGCAAATTTACTAGAAGTAGATGGAGCAGATTACATTTCACAAGACATTGATGACAAAAAAATTCTGGTGTACAGAAAATCATTGTTTTGTGGGGTTTAGGAAAGAAAAATACTTCATTGGCCATTATGTTTCCAACTGGATATAATAACCCACATGTGTTGGGGAAAACCATTAAGATGTGACTGCAGGTGACCGGAGAGCTGGACCCGGGAATTGGAGGCTTCTCACACCCTCCTTTGTTCTTGAAACGCGTCCTCTGCTTGCCTTTCCTATACTAGAAGGTGCCCAACGACATGGCCTTGAGATAGTAATATGGCGCTGAGACCATCTGGGCTGGGTTCATGACTAACCCCAGTTAAGGCCTCTATATAACCTTTGAAGATTTGGCGGGCAGGTACGGAAAACTATTCATCTTGTGGCTGCCAAGAGAAGCCTCATAAGCAAGTTCTCTTGCTTATTAAACCTGCCACCTACCATTCTCCAGTGGTCCACCTCTTTCTTCCATCTCTCTCTGCCCTCAGGTTACAGAGGCTAGTTTCAGATTGTACCCAGGAAGCTTCGGAAGAGGTTATAACCCAACATGGTCATTGCATTTAGCAGTTTAAACTGTTTCCACAGACATCATCTCGTAAAATCGTCACAGCAACCCTGTGAAGCTGATGTGCTTACGTTAACAGATGAAGGCATGGAAGCTCTGAACAATTAACGTAACTTCCCTAAAGTTGCACAAAAACAGTCCAGACAAATGACTGTACAAACAGCTGAAACTACAAAATAAACACATGACGACCATCAATTAAATGTGGCCAGATTGTGGCACAGCCTTTTTCTTTGTGACCCAAATAGACAACCTCGCTCACTGGCAGTGTTTTCCTAATCAGAGATAAGCAATTGGTGGCCTGTGGGATACAGTAAACCACAAGGTGATGGAGGACACGCTAAGGGCAAGACACTCCTGGATAACAAATGCTGACGCGTACTTCCTCAGAGCTCGCTGGCTGTCAATTCATCTGCAGCCCGTTCTGAAACACATACAATACTTTCCTTCTCAGGTTTCCAGGAACTGAAGGATGTGCTTTCCACAAAACAAAACAACCTTACCCATAAATTACTGGTAGTGTTACATTCTGTATCTTGCCCCTTTTCTCACCTCTCTCCATTTCTAGACACATATGGCTAGGCATAGGAACAAGACTAATTCTGAAAAATGTCTAAACAATATTTTGCAGCTAAAAAGTGCACTGTTGAATTTGAATAGGAAGAACCCAGTGTATCAGTGGTCCTCAAAACGCCAAGTCATTCAAAGACCTAATAGTTGCTTTCCTACTGATCACAGCACTTCAAAGGTAAACTTCTGCAACCACAGATGTTCAAGTTGAAAAGACATATAGACCTTCTAATCGAAACCTCTCCTTTTCCCAAGGAGGAAGGCCCAGTGACAAGAAGGGACTTTTCATAGGTCATGCAATGAATTAATGTCTGAGCAAATCCTAAAACCAAAAATCTCCCAACTCTGTTTAGGGCTCCTCTGCTACGACTGTGCAATAAGAAAGTGCCTACTCACACAAGCGACCATTCTTAGGGTCAATCAACTCTAGGCTACACGAATGTTTTTCCCTTCCTGTGAACAGGGACAAAGAAATATCTTTTCACTTCTTACTTCTGAATTTTCTCAAGGAAAAATAAACTGGTATTTATCTTGACGCTGAGATACTTTAAATCTGACCCTGGCACTAAAATCTTCAAGAATTTAGGACATAAGGACATGAACTGCCTAATTGGCCTCTATAAGATATTAGGGGCCGAATAAACAATGGTGAATGTTAAGGGCATTGGTCTATGCAGAAAGAGGCCTGAGGGTGGGAAAAGGGATCTCATTTTAAAAGTTTTCATGATGGCACATGATTTCAATTGATGCCATTTACTCCGAATAGTTTGGAAGATCCACAGAATTTTTCCATTTCTTTTATAACCCATCAAGACCCAGAGTAGATGCTCAATAAAATCTTTTTACATAAAGGTATGAAATAACATATTCTTCTTTTAGGTTTTAGGAAGTAGCTCTATTTAGACTGGCCAAAAAAACTCAAGAAATACATATTGCCTAAACTCATTGAAAAGATAAACAAAACTTATCATAGAATAATCGCTAGACTCATTCTCCAGGATTATTGAATCTAATATTCTTGTATTATATGCAAGGAGATGGAAGTCTAGTGAGGGGAACCCATTTGCTACAATTGTACACACCCCAGAAAAGGAGCTAAAATTAAGTCTTAGTTCACATGAGCCCTCAATACCGCAAGAAGCCTCAGTGTCCCAGTTCTGTGAGCTCCTGTATCACAGAGAAAAGCATTTGAGACGGTGGTAATTGGTCCCGTTGTCCAGGCACACAGCAGAGACCGGCAAGACCATCACACACTCTGCCTGACACCATCATTCTCTTGACTGCCATTCAAAATCCAACCCACTTGCCCACTCCACGTGCATCCTGTCCTTTGCCCTCACTCTCAGGCCCTTCCCTTGCCCATTGTCAGCTTCAGACTGCTCTCTGTTCTCCATCCTTTCTCAGAATGTTCTCCCCACTTCCTTTCTTAACTAAAACTCAGTTGTGCCCTGAGTACCGCTCACTTGGAGGAGGCTTTTATATTTCTCACTCATGTGTCATAGTATCCTCTCTAGTTTGCATTGCCACTTCTAACACAGCACTACACCCCAATTCCTGCCCAAACCACTGAACTCCTGAGGGTCCCATCATGCAAATATATCACCCTTGCTTTCAAATTGCTGTGGTCATCTACCAACCTTCTGGTTATTTTCCTCATTCATAAAAGACTTCAACCCCTGGCTCTAGTCTTCTATCATTATTTCCTTGACTTGTCACAAACATGGAGGAATCATCGAACATTCTGACCTCGCAAATCCTTGATCTCCTCCTAACCAGGGAGATGTTATCAGATGTCAAAGAATTCAAGCTTTAGTACAGGAAACAATAAACTCTCCCATCTCACTAGTTATTAAATGGTAAGTACTACAATAGAAGAAGTATAAACTATTAAAAAAACAAAGCTAGGAATTTCATTACTTCCGTCTCATGGAGTTGAGAAAGTATGCATGGGAGTGGCTAACATTCGTGATAGACCTTGAAATATGAGTACATGTGGCAAGATAGACAATGGCAGAAGAGCATGCCAAGCAGGGCAAACAATGCAAGCAAGGGCATAAAATGATTTGAAGGTTGGAAATAGCAAATAACCTACCGTGTTTCCCCAAAAATAAGACCTAGCCAGACAATCAGCTCTAATGCGTCTTTTGGAGCAAAACTTAATATAAGACCTGGTCTTATTTTACTATAAGACCGGTATAATATAATATAATATAATATAATATAATATAATATAATATAATATAATATAATATAATATAATATAATATAATATAATGTAAGATAAGATAATACGGATTCTTATATTAATTTTTGCTCCAAAAGACGCATTAGAGCTGATTGGCCAGTTAGGTCTTATTTTCTGGGAAACAATGTAATAGGGCTAAGAAATCAAGTGTTTTGGGAAAAGTGAATGGAGATTACAGGTGCAGGACTAGGCCAGGTTAGGAAGTGTATAAATAATGAGCCAAGAAATATGGAAGGAAGTGTATCAAGTACCAAGCCAAGAAATATTGAAGGTTTGAAAAAGAATTATACGGTCAGATCTGTGTTACTAAACTAACGATGGCACACTGTAACGAGCAGTTCAAAAGTGGTAGAAACAAAGTACCCTGGGACTATGGGCACGAGAGAGGTTAATTCTACTTCGGTAGCCAATTCTTGGCAGAAGCTGAAGTCCAAGATGCAATTTAAAGGAGAAAAAAAATGTTTGTATTGCTAGTAATAACTTTCTAATTTGGTCAGCTTTCAATGCTAAAAGTAGAGGGCAATTCACTGAGGTTCAGATTAGTGAAAAGCAAAAATTGGGTCTTTTCTGGCGTACTTCCAGTAACATCACGCCGTAGGTACCCATGGCTCTCACCCAGTCACAAGAAGTCCTTTGGACACTTGAAAAGATCAAATCGAGAATAGACTGGGAATTCCCAAAGCACCATAGAAGACCTTTAAATTCTTCAAGAAGACCTGAATCTGAAACAACCAACTTGGTTTATTTTGCACTGCAGTGGGGGGTCTGCCCCCTCAGGGTCAATATCAAACCTCCAAATAACCTGATAGCTGAATGGTTTGGGCACAAGGAGAATTTGCTTCTCTAAATTGTGATAAAACTCACCAATTTACTTACAAAATTCTCCATTTTGTGATGAAAGGGGATTTGTCTAACTCACTGAAATCAAAAGCAAGAACAGGACTTAATTTGACATAATTTTGTTCTTACCTTTTGTACCTGAACCCCTATGTACAAAACATAATTTGACATTTTTATGGGTTGTGCATGAAAATATAAGCCTATGAGATTGATAACTCTGACCAAATTGCAATTCTGTTCAAACATTTACACTATTTTTTATTTCACTGAAGTATTCAGTTTGACTAGTAAACAAAATAAACATTTTGATTGAACAGGATCCACCTTCATCTTTAATGTTTTCAGTGGTTAATTCAGGTTTCTCATGTAGAGTGTAATTTTGTTTTAACTTGTTTTTATGATTAAAATGTCCTGTATCAATTTTTTTTTAATATACTGTCCCTATCCTCATGGCTTCAGATGTTAATGCTTATTTCCCTGTTAGTAAGTATATTATGATGTCCCAAAGGGATCTTCCATATTTGCCTGAGATGACCTCATGAAACATTGGGAACTAATTTGTAACTATACAATACAAATACTTCTAGTACAAAATTTTTTAAAAAAAAGAAAGGAAAAAACACTTATTTTGTCTTACAAGGTCAAACATGAACTAGAATTTTAAATAGAAATTACAAAATAACTACTGAAATGATATTGAGATTAATAATTTGAGAAATAGTATGTATATTGCTACAGACGTCAATAGTACATTTTGTTTTGGATAAATCTATCACTGCAGTATATATGGGTTGGATTTATTTAAATCAACTTTGTTTCAATGAAATCTGTGAAGGAATGTGCACATTTTCTCATTTTGAAGCTCACGAAATATAATCCCTTCAGGATGAGTTGCAATTATGTATATCTTGAATTACACTGAATTACAACTTGACATTAGATTATAAGGAAAGCTACAGTGTAAGTGAACGGAAGTTTCCATAGGTCTTCCATGTATGCTTGTAGACTTCAGGTCTGTCAGTTTGAAAATTCAGACAATTCAGATATCGAACAAGCCGCCTTCGGACACTTATGGTATTTGCCTTTGGACAAAATTTAGCATGTTCCCATGCATACTGGTCAGTGAAAAATATGGAAGTGTGTTCTCCCATCAGGCCACGGGGCAGTTCTCCAATCATTGGCATGCCTGACAATCATTGTCTGCCTGAAATGCCAACTCATGTCTGCTTTATCTCCCACCTATCTGAGTATAAATTAATGGTTGCAAGGCCTTGAGACTCTACGCATCACCTGAGGCAGAATAATAATTGTTCTTGTAGCAGCAGCTAGGCTATTTCATGGACATACTGGGTTGGCAGAAAAGTGAATCAATTTGAGAGTGTGCAGCATTAAATAAAGCCCAAGTCCCCATGGTCTTATCTGATGTTTTAGTTTGTTTTTCAAAAGTGAGGTGCCCAGAGGTATTGGTGCTCTATTTTAAGCAGACCTAGAGTTTAATAGGAAGGTGCTGACAAGCAGCTGAAAGGTCATCACTAGACACTACTGTGCATCTAACTGAATTGGACGTTTGTACCATGAAATTGCATCAGGCGTAAATAGATTTATTGTTTCAGAGGATTCCAGAACAGAGTGGCAGTTCTGTTATGCATCTATTGTAATCAAGAGGCTGAGAGTTATCTAAACCTCTCTTATTATATTTTTTCTCTTTTGAGTATAAATACAGCAGGCCCTCAAATAACATCATTTCATTCAACGTCATTCTGCTATAATATTAATGAGACGCTGTAGGAATTTAACTCTTGCTTATATCAACTAGCCTCTGGTAAAACTGGTTTGTTATACGTTATTTTGTTTAAAGACGTAAAGTGAGGACTTACTGTATAGCACGAACCCTTGGAACTGGGCACTAAACTGAGAAATCATAGCACAGACTAGAAGAAAGGAGACAGTGGTTCTCTGAAACAGTTATTACAGTGGTGGTCAGTAGCTATGGGAGGTGAGGCTTATAAATAAAACATAAAATGCATGATTTATTTTGTTTCTGAGTACATTCCTTGAGGGTCAGGTGAACCAAATAAGCCTACGAAATATAGTCAGGTAGAGAAAAATTAAAAAGTCCAAAGAGAGTCTTGTCAAGTATTATCAATGGAAGTTGCATGTAAAACTTATTCATGGTATGTAAAAAGAAATGGAACCAGGGGAAATAGAAACAGGGGGAAAAAAAAAAAAAAGAATAGCAGAACTTAATCTCTTAATTGGTCTCTCTGCTTCGATTATCTCTGCTCCAATTCCTCCTCCTTAGTATTCTCAAAGTTAGCTTCCTAAAACACAAAGCTGAACGTATTACTATTTTGTTTAAAATGTTCAGTGATTCCCCCTTGCCTACAAAATTCCATAATCTGGAATTCAAAACCCTCCACTATTTGTGTCCAATCTATTATGCCTCCCACATCGCTCACTCTGCCCCCAGTAGAATCAGCCATTCCACGCCAACTCTCCTTTATACAGCTGCAATTCCTGCTCAAATTCACCCTCTCTCAAAAAGCCCCCTTTGCTGCTGCTCCAGATGGACAAATTCAAGAAAGCAGAGACTGTGTCTTAATTCTGGACAGTGTCTATGAGCCTTACTGGGTCCAAAGCACCATAATAAAGGATATACTTTTATTGTCTTCTTTAATTTTGACCACAACACTACGAGGTAGCCCACTTTATACATGGGAAAACTGCAGCAAAGAGTTTAATTAACTTGCCTAAGGTCACACAGCTAGTAAATGAGGGAGCTAAAGCCAGATCGTCTTCATTACAGAGACTGTGCTCTGAATCTCTTCAATGAGTTGTATTACATCTCTTCCTGTAACCAGCTCTCCACCAACAGTCACCATTTTTAGGCACAGTAGATCAAATAATGGTCAATAAAATATAGTTAAACCAAAGCCTCCCAAGGTCATATAAGGAAAAGAATAAAATAGTTCAAAGAGAGAGAGAAATACATTACAAGAAACAGAATCAGTTATTGACTTCAGAGAAAAGAAATGTAATAAAAAGGGAAATACGGTTTCCTCAGCAAACCCAGGTTGTTACATAGCAGATACTGTCTTGTAGATTAGGAAAAGACATCAGACGGTTCTCGACTTTTTCTGCCTGACTCATTTCGCTCAGCATAATAATCTCAAGATCCACCCATGTTGTTGCAAATGACACTATTTCATCTTTTCTTATGGCAGAATAAACCTATGTAACTTTACTAACAATTGTCACCCCAATAAACTAATTTAAGAAAAAAGACATCAGACGGAAGGATAACTTCCCACAGTGGACTAAAGACTAACAACACTGACTCTGGAAGAAGCTGGGAAGGGTGATAAGTGAGGCTTCATAACTCACCTGCAGGGACAATCGAGTTCCAATTCAAGGCTTCAACTGTTTACTGAACCTACACTCTATTAGGGGTTGAGTGAGCACAGTAGGTCTAAGAATAGTCACTGAAGGGTTGCCAAGCTGAAGACTTACTATGTAAAATAGAATCAAAGAAGACAAGTCGAGTGTGACACGAAATCCATCAAAATAATGACAACTCCAAGACAAAAAGTCCAAGTGACAACACAGGGCAGGTAACATGGGCCAGATGAATCTAGAGAAAGGAATCGAGAACTGGCTGGGCGGTCTGCGTTGGCTCTCGGAGAAGGCACTGGACTTGAGAGGGACACAATGCGTAGAGTTTGAGTACGTAGAATGAAGTGAGAGGAATTTCTCTCTCAAATGTTGAAGAATATGAGAATAAAGACGTATCTCTTGGGGATATGTCTGTCACAATATTTTCCAAGTGGTATGCCAGAAAACATGAACCCAGCCAGATGTTCTAGGGAAAAAGAGTTAGTGGTTAAGTAATGGGGACAGGCTGAGCTCGCTCCGCCTCTTCTGCAACCTCACAGCACTCGTGAGCGTACCTTAGACTCTGAGAAGCCCCGCTGTGGTAGCAGTACGAATACTAGTAATAGTATTAGGTTGCTGCAAAAGTAATTGCGGTTTAAAAGGTTAAAAATAATTGCAAAAACCGCAATTACTTTTGCACCAACATAATTGTAATAGCACCAGCGACTTACGTTTATGGAGTTCTGCCTCTGTGCCAGCCAGTGTGCTAAGACTTTACATGAACTCTCTACATGGGACGTTCCTTATGTGATATGTAGATTCCTAGCCCAAGGCTTGGATAAGAAACTAATCACCCATGTCAGGCAGCTAGAAAGTGGTAGGCCTTGGATCTAAATCAAGCACCCTGACCTCAGAGTATATGCCCTTACATGCTACACTACTACTGCATCACACTAAGCGTTCCTGTTTAACTTTTCTATGCAAATCTTTTGAACCCTAACATATCTACCTGGTTTCTCATCATTTCCTGTATCTTCCCTTTGACCTAATAAAATCTTCTGTTGAATTCCATTTTCTGCCTGAACACCACACAGTGAGAGGTGTCCTGTCTGGCTGCTGTGTTGGGCTGTGACTTTGGTCTAGTTCTCTTAGATGAAAAGCCCGTCACCTGGTTTACTTACTAAAAAACATCCCACCTACTGGAGAAATACTATGCTCGAGAAGGACCTGATTTTCCCTCACAGAGCAGATCAGCCGTCAAAATTTTATCTTCTTCTGGTTCCTTTCCACCCACTTCTGCCTCCACTGGCTAAAACAAAATGCAAAATAGCCCTTGGTTGGTACATTTATTGTGACTCTATTTCATCTTCCTGCCAGAAAGCTTCCTGAATTAACTAAGAAAATATCTATGCATTGTCTTCCCCATTTTTTGGTAGGTATGTTACATTTTACAATTAAACCATCTATACAATATATCCATAGTATAAAAATATACCTTTGTGCTGACCAAGAGGGTATGCTTTCAAAACTCCTTCCAGGAAAATGCTGACTCTTAGGCAATCTAACACCCAACTGATAACACTCGGGCTTACAGAACAAAAGCCTGTGAATGTCAAGGTGGATGAAAAGCATGGTGAGAAACAACAGCAGGACCATCCCACGGCATATGCATTTGGCATTTGCATTGTGTGTCTGAAATTAATAGTCACCGAGAAAAGGTTTTTCCCAGCAGAGGCTGGACGATCCAGGGCAGAGCAACAAAAAAGAGGGAATTTCTGTAATAGCTTTGCCTGTGGTCCTGCCAGGTAACCCTTAAGGAGGAAACTCAAAGGCAGTCACCAGAAGATGGAAGTCGTCAGGGAGGCAGGTCGGAGCAGAGATGCAACTCAACTTTCCCCAGTCCTTTTCCCAGCCCTCTGTGCCTGCCTGGAACTCTTCTTTCCCTGATTCCTACTTGATGTGCGCCTTTGGTAAGGACCCTTAAGTGTTCTGCCATTTCCTGAATCTCAATCTGTTTGGGTAATTTAAAAAACAAACACCCCAATCAGCTTCATAATTGATTCCCAATTGATGGAAGGTGCTGCCTTTGTGCATTTGCCTAACATGTCACTAAAAAAATAAAAAAATAAAAATCAAGCAGTGAATTTCTCAGGGCCTGCCAAAAGAATGATTAACTTGGTGAGCCCTCTGAGTGTCTCTTTCCTGTTGACAGCTGGTTTTCTTAAACAAGTTAGTACCTGCTGAGCTGGGTTGATTTTATCTGATCCACCAGAGCTGATGTCTTTACGAACACCCCAAACAGCCCCACACTTGGATTATTTGTAAACCACTACCATGTAGTTACAGAGGCACTCGTGAATAAATAAAGGGATTGCAGCTCCATATAGGGAGACTGAAATACAACTTGCTAAGCGGCAGTCTATTTTTCCCAGGCAAGACACACAGTGTAATTTTTTCCTTTTGATTACATGATGTCAGCGCATACCCCATCACCTCCTATAGAAACTGGCGCTCAATGGGCCTATTTCAATGTATTCTGGGGCTGCACCAGCACAGCTAGTTTCCAAGCCTCTAAATGCTGTCCAGAAGAATGGGGGTGAGTCTAGTTTGATTACCAGGCTGGACAGCTGTGAGGGAGCCAGAGCTGTTCCCTTTATATAAGTCTTCACATCAAAAGCCTCCACTTAATTGCCTTTAGAAAAGTCCCACCTTTGGGGAATGTAATGATGGTTCTTAATGGTTTCGAAAAAGAAATATGTATTCAATCACTATGGATCCAGAGCATAACAGACGCATGCTGGTCTCGGCAGATCACATTTCCAAATATGAAATTGGGAGCGATTAATCTGTGAGAAAGAGAACTCTATTCCTGCCCAAGGCTTCAAGGAGGCTTTTAAGAAACTTAACCATCCAAATATTATCGGGTCCTCGTTAACTTTTTTATTACTACCTATGAGAGGGTGTGTGTGTGTGTGTGTGTGTGTGTGTGTGTGTGTGTGTGAAATAGTGGAAGGGGGTGACGGGTAGCTGAGAAGAGACACAGCAACTGTGGAGAAGGAAGAGTTCTTTGTAAAAGAGCCCCATTCTGAATTTGAACCTTTTGTCTCCCTTCTTGTCATCATCACTTCTCCTTGTCGCCACACAATACCCATGCCTGGTGAGACTGAGGACTTGTAATTATTACTCAAAGATTCTGATCCATTTGGAAATCATGAAATGGACTCTTTGTGAACAGAATCAGAATGAGGGTATGCTCTAGATTACGTCCCTCCAACAAAGTGCATGGACCCACTTGATGGTTATTTACTACCCCACAGAATGCAAAATTACGTCTTGTTAAATTGACAGACCGAAGCCCAAAGCAGAATAAAGATTGTCTCCCAGTGCCCAGCTATCAACCAAAAGGGAGAGCACAGCTTTCCACAGTAGCAGAGTGTCTGGCTCATCTTCCCAACAGGTGGGGGTCACTTTGCCTGGCGGGACAGCTTGCCAGTGAGACCACTCAGAGCACTCAAACCACGTCCAGAATCTCCTGCAGGTGGCAGACCCGAGCACTCTTCAGCGAGGGGTGACAAGCAGAACATGGGCTGCAAGACGAGATGCATCCAAGCTTCCTCCACATTCCCTCCCTGACTCTGATGTTGATCAAGTCAACATCTACAAAATGAGGTAGAAAACACTCCTCCGGCAGCTGTGAGACTTGCATGACATAGTTTACCAATGTCTGAAACACAAGAGCTCAAACACATAATTGTCTCCACTGAGGGAATGTGTACCAAGGAGTAATCATGTTCACAAAACACAGGTTGCCTTATCAGTGGAGGCTCACGTGGGACAACGCCTTATCCTTCCTGTTAAAACCTTTGGTTGTCAGAGGACAGCAACCTCCTGCTTCTAACCATCTCCGGTTCTACAAAAATGGTACCACCTCCCTAAGAAACGCAGCCCCGCCAGCACTTTTATGGATTATTGGGGCTGTCATCATTCCTTCCCCCAGTGACATTAGCACACAAAGAGGTGGAGTTACCATGACATTAATAGGGCTTCAACGTTATTGGATGGGCTGTTTAATTGCCACAACCCATCCAATGCCTCATACCCAACTAAGAATTTATAATATCAGTATTCTTTTCTTAAAGAGAGCCTCCCAACTTGTATACATTTTGGACCCTCAAGAACACGGATCTGCCCCTGGATTCATCAGAATGATAGTGTCTTCATGATTTTACAGCTAAAGAAATGAAAGACCTGAGATGATCAGGAATAAGACCTGAGCGTCTCAGCTCCAGCCTCAAGCATAAGCTTCTCCTAAGTCGCGTGCCTTCTACAGGCACCAGCTCCACCCTGGGGCACATCTCCCTCCTCTGCCCACCACCCAGACTATAAAACCTAGTTAGGAAAAAGCAAACTGGGAATTCGGAAGCCTTATATCTTACCAATAACCAGGACTAAGAAGCTCATATTTTTGTCAGTATAAGTGGTAGATAATTTTCACTTAAGTACAAATATGAAATTTTGTCCCAGACGAAAGCAAACCCTGATAATTATACAGTTGCACATTATTGTGTTAACAAAAAAGGTCTAAATTATCTGCTTCCAGCATTTAATGAATTCAGTCGCTTAATGAATTCCCCGAATGCACTGCCTTTCCCCCTTCCACTTTCCCCTTGCAACAGTGGAATTGTGTGGCTGTTGGAAAAAAAATGAGCCATCCTTACAGAATACTATTTATTTGCCAAAGGGAAAAATCAGGGGGAAAAGAGAGAGAGTCTAAATTGTCTTTGATCAGTAGGAATTAGTTGCGAAAGCTCAATAAAAATAAAAGCTGGGTTTGACTCTTCGTATGTTTAGGACTTCAGTGATGCAATCACCCAAATTTAGAATTTATAAGGTTGCTTTGTTCAGCTCCTTTAGCTCAGTTCCCATGTAAATGTTTGCTCTCAGGGCAAAAACATGAAGCATCTGGATGGAATCTATTCTGGCTGCAGGAAGATGAAATGCCAACACTGTAGAAAAACTGTCCATCTTTAAATTAAATTCAAATCCAAGCAGCTTGCACCCTAACCAATGTCTGTTTCTCTACATCTTTTTTAACTGCATGATTTAAATCATCTGTGTGATGAGTCCTTTTTTTCCTATTCTTCACAATCTTTTGGAATAAATGTGGTGCTTGTTCACATGAGGAATTAATAGTTTGTTACCATTTTCCATGGTCTTGACATTTGGAAACATTTGTAATCAATAAAGGCAAACACAAGCAAACAAATTTGATAAATGTTTTAAGGAATAAAGATAGAATATTAAAACAGGATCCAAAAGAAGTGCCCTTACCCGAAATCTAATAAATCTGTAGCTTGAAATTTGTGATTAGCTGTCATGTCATCCAACCTCCTTCTGCATATAGGAGAGCTTCTTCTTGTTCATGCTTGCCCACATCCCACACACAACACACACTATGCAGTGACAAATTAGTTCACTAACGTCCATTAATTCCATTTGGCACTTGGAAATGACAAGCAGCCAGTCCTCAGCAAAAACATAACACACTCAAATCCTGATCTGTGTGCCACCATCTTCCTTTTCTTTATGGCAATTTTCTTCCATTTCTTCACTAATAGAAATGCCCAATTCTTCCTTTGCCATTTGGTTACACAGAAAGACCCATCACAGCTGCAGAATCTGCTGTGTTGGATAGTATGTCCTCTCTGAGCTCCTTCCCCATGCCTCTCTCCGCATCACCTGTCCAATATCTGGCCTGGCAAAGTCATGATCTGAAAAGGGCCTCTCGCCTACATTCATCTTTGCTGATGGAACTAGTGGATCCCAGCTCTGTACCATCATGGAAAACTCCCCACTCGGCATTTAATGATAGATTCCATTGGAATATGGTAATACATTCCGATAAAGTTTATTATTTTTTATTTTTTCCTAACAGGGACCCATAATAGTAATAGTGCTTTAACCCAAAGAAGTGATTCCAAGATGAAAATGCCAAATAGTGATGGGAAGAAGGTGCCTAGCAGAACCTTCATGAGACAGAAAATTGGTGGCACCTCTCAGGTCACACTTCCTAGCAGTTTCCCCCTGTCTAAGCTTTTCACAGAACGAAGCTATTAGGACTACAAACATATGACATTATTACCTAATTAGGGAAAACTTTTCCAAACAGTTTTCCAAAGTATCCACGGTTCTGCGGTGGCCAAGGATCTTGAGGTAGACAGAAAAACCAGGGAAGAGCAGGGAGGTGGGAAGGTGCAGTGTGGGGTCTGGCATCCCTCCGGGAGGTCCTCTTCTACCTTATTTGTAGGTTGGGATTGCGTCGTATTTCATTTGTAAAGAAGTGTCATGATGAACCACCTAGATTATCCCACTTAGGGAGGCTAATGAAATCCATGAAGAAGAATCAAGGGAGAAGATCGAATCCCTCTTCTCTCTGGTCAGGAGAGTGCCTCTGATTCTAACTACTTTGCACTGATTCCAGAAGTGACCTTACTTACACTAGAGCCAGTCTTTCTTCTCAAAGCTAAGCAGGGCAAGGCTTTGGAAACTCTTTAAATGCAAGATATTTGTGTTCCCCTGTGGAAAGCTGCAAGGACTGGGTTCCATCCAAAAGTGTATATAACTATACTTCTTAGCTAGAGATGGGAAAATCAGACACATAGGCCAATTCAAGCACCTAACTTCAAAATTTAATGAGACATAAAATGATCCTGATATCATCACAGGATACAGGCTAAACTCAGGAAGGCAGAAGTATCATTTTTAAATCATTTTTTTTTTCAAAGGATCCTGCTAGAGGTCCTGTGAAATTATTGCCTCATGATATCTGGAAAGGTGACAGCAACTCCCTCTAACGCTCACACAGGGTGAAGTCTATGCAGATTGACCTAGATTGTCCTTTACTGTATTTATCCCTAGATTACCAACGATGGAAGCTAAATATAGAAACCAAAACAGGAAGGAAGACATTTGACAATATTGATATCTAAAATCCCTGAGCCAGGTGTCATCATTGAAATTAAAAATAACCTTATTTTATATGAGACATATTAAAAAGACTACACACCCTACTTTCTCAGTTGTGGAGCCCTGAAGCAGGGAGGTGGGGTGGATCGGGACAGAACGATGCTGGCTGCCACTGTGGTAGAGAGCATTTATTCCACTACAATTTGTGTGGGTGAAACATACTCTGGAACTTGTTTCTTAGCACATTCCGCCTACTTCCCATGTTTGCCTCCTTCTTTAGGAAACAGACTCTTGTAGCATGTAGTCGCTCAAGTGATGAAAATGCAATCTTGGCTATGTGCATTGCCTAGTATTAGACAACAATTGAAGAAAAATGGAGGCAATGTTTTAAAGAAGCTGTAGCCTCTCCAAACAGGAAATAAAATACAGTAAATCACCATTTAGCCAGCTTGCACACAATTACAAAAACAGAAACCAAAAGCGTTTTTGCATATTTTGCATTCTTTTTTGAGAAAAAGACAAATGACAAGTAAACAAGCTGTCATCAGCAACGGATTGATTCAATATCCAGAGAATTCCTCAGGCTCTACAGCCATTGGGCCCCCTCTTCTGAGTCATCTGGGCTGCTTACTATTCTCGAATGAGTCTGCGTTCAGAGTCCTGGACCTCAGGTTCTTCTGAACCTCAGATCCAATATATGTAGATGATTTTAGTGTTTATTTTTTTAAGGCTTTGAAACCTGGAAGTCCACATAGGGAGGCATAAGTAACTATAACCTTCCAATATGTATATGTTGCCCTCTGGCCTGAGTTACACTATCAAGCAAATATCTAAGAGCTGAGTTCTTGCCCACAGAAGGCTCTGCCTCTTGATACGTGGAGCTGTAAGTCCCTCTGCTCCCTGGAACAAACACCCAGTGGCAGATGATTAGTCACCCAGAGAGAAATATAGGTGTTTGGGGTCGGGGACAGATGCTGGCCAAGCTCTGGGTACCTTGGGACCACATGTCTACCATCGCAACCGCTCCAGTGTCTCTCCTCTGGAGTTCCCTCCTGGTGGGTGGGTTCTTTGATAATTATTCAACTTTTACTTTTCAGGGGGAGAGCTGGTTTTCCAGTCTTTAAAATTATATCCTTTGTTTATGAGCAAATGAAGGTCTTTTCTTGAAAGTAACATATCACTTTAACTTAATTTGGAATTACATTTCATGTCACAGTTTTTCCTTCACTTCATCCAATTTTTCCTTTAACTGGATGGGATTAGTCACTCACACTCACTTAGGGTGGAGGTAACTAACATGGGCATACTTCCAAAAGCTTCTTCTAAACACATTTAAAAGTTTCTTTTACTAGCCATCATAGGCTGGCTTTTCTGGAAAGCAGACTCTGAGATTTGCATCAGGAGCTTTATTGGGGTGTGCTCTCAGGAATAGCACTGGCAAGAAGTGAGTGAAGCTGGGCCCGGCAGAGGGAAAAATTAAAATGTGATCCAGTTGCAGGATAGCCCTCCGCCGGTCCTAGGAGGAGCTCTGGCATTGGAATAGCCCTTCACAAATGTTCCACCTAAAAAAAAAAAAAAAAAACGAAAAAAAAAAAAAGAAAAGAAAAGAAATGTTCCACCTAAGGCGAAGGTCCTGAGTTTGTAAACCCCCCCCACACACACATCAACCAATGGAAGGATATAGCCTGCCTCTCCATGGGGGGCATGTAACCTGCAACTTCCCTCCAGTCGGGGACAACTCCGGATGGGGGACTCAGCTTTGGGTCATCAGTGGCTAACATCCCTGTCAGCTGGAGAAGCAGTCCTCAGTCCTGCAGGGGAATACGGTTCTGGAGGCTAGAATGTTCAAGCTCATGTGCCAGCAAATTCAGTTCTGAGTGAGAACTCCCTTCCTGGCTTGCAGATGGCTGCCTTCTTGCTCTGTCCTCACATGTTTTTTCCTCTTATAAGGGCACCAGTCCTATCAGATTAGAACAGTATCCTTATGACCTCATTTAACCTTTATCACCTCCTCACAGGCCCTGTCTCCAAACAGAGTCACAATGGTGATTAGGGCTTCAACATATGAATTTTAGGGACATAAATATTCGGTTCATAACAAGGGATTCTTGCCTGAGGATGAAATACTGCATTTGGGAAAGTGCTACTATGTCAATAACTGTGGTCTAACTTTACGTTCTGCCTTGCTGTGATGTAAGAAATGTATTTTGTCTTTGTCCCTGGATCTTGGCACAGAGCTCCTGAGTGATAGGAGTAGCTGTTGGTTTTCCTAAGGAGCTTTTTTTGAGCACACCTGAATTTATGCTAATAAGGTGACTTAGGGTGGGGCCCCCAGATAGCCTCCAGCTGAGATTATTCACCAAAAAGACCAAATTATTAGGGTGTTGGAACTTTCAGCCCTACCCACTGGGAAGAAGCAGGGGATGGGGAGGGGGGTGGTGCTGGTGATAAAGCTCTATAAAAACTTGAATAATGCATTAGTCACCCCCGCAGCAACAGTCAGTCAATACCATAGTCCCTATAATTACTATTTCCCCTGCACTTCACAAATGCAATTGCTCCTGCTGGTGGGTGACCAAGCTCCAAAATCCCACTTTACAGTTTTCCTAGGACCACTTTTGTTGTCAACTGCCATAAGTCAAGTTCAACAGGAAAGATGATGAATCCCTGAGATTTGCATGCAGCAGGGGAGAAGTGTTCTTGGGAGCCACGTCTGTGAGTAATAAGGAAAGACAATGGTGCAAGGGAAGAACTTGAGCTGTAATGCAGTTACAGCAGAAACTTCTAAAACTAGAGTCACCCTAATTGAGAAAAAGGAGCCAGATATTTGTATCCTTGCATTGACCAGAAATCAGATGCAGGCTTCCCCCAAAGAGACATGTAACTTTGAGAGAAGCAGCTTCGCTCAGTCAAAGGTAATTCTTGGCGAGTAAATCAGTTGTACTTAGCCAGCAGCCTTGGTCCTAGGGGGAGAGTGAGGGCTCTGGGTGGTGCCTTAGTGATGCCTCCCTGTGTCTGTTTGTCTATCACATGGGACACGCCACCTTTTACCCCATTTCCAAACTGAAAGCATCCATTCCATTCTTCCTTCCCATAACAGAGCCTTAAGGCCTCCTAGGAAATGCTCGACAGTCCTGGGCATTGAGATCACCAAGGCATCCTTCTAGAAAAGGGAAAGGAAATGACTTCTACTTCTACCCGAGGAGTCACACTGCTGACTCCAGCCCTGAAAGATGGTCTTGGAAAGATTGATACAGGAGAGAAAGAGAGAGATTGAGAGAGAGATTAAGAAATTGAGAAAGAGAGAGCGATTGAGAGACACAGAAATTAAGAGAGATAGAGATATATTGAGAGAAACAATAGAGAGAGTTTGAGAGAGAGGAGTTGAGAGAGACAGACAGAGGAAGAAGAAGGAAGAGGAAGAGGAGGAATAAGAAAGAGAAGGTAACTTAAATTTTCAGTAGGTAACACCACTATTCCTGTATCATGAGGAAATATGACACCACGTTTCTGATTTGATTCCAATAATACTGCAGCGTGCCTAGAAGACTGGGGCCTCAAGCAGCTGTCTGGCTCACGCACCCCTACCCTGGATCTGAACCCTCCCCACACACAGTAGGTCGTTGTTCTGCTATGAGTTGGGCTCCGGATACCTTACATTTCCCATACCAAGGGCTGTTTACTCTTTTCCTTTGACGTAGATCTTGAGAAAGCAAAGAGTAGAAGGGAACAATATCAAAAGTTGTTTCCATTTTTTGGACATATCTGAGTTTCTTTGGCGCACCCAACATTTTCCAAGACAAGAATACTTCCTAGAATTAGCAAAATCCCCCCAAAACTGTTCTCCAAAGTTGTTTCAGGGTATAGGCACTCATTTATTCCAAGGCTTGATGATATCCTAAATTCTTCACATTCCCATACCTTCATTTGAGATAAGGGAAAATACAAAAATTAAAATCCATTTGTGATCCTGGAATCTCGAAGTCTTCTAGTCCTTGACCCAGTTCCATTATTTTTAAGTCATTCATTTTGCCTGTAGTAACAGAATGTTAAATCTGCCTTAATATCTCAATTCTTCTGAAGAGTTAGAAATTGTTGTTTACATTTCAGCAGGAAAAAGCACCACAAATACTTACCGTAGATTGTTAAACCCTAAAAGCAGGGTCAGTTTTTTGTAATTTATGTAGGAACAATATGAAATACATGACTCTGTTTTAATAGGCTAAAAGATCATCGATTCTAATATTATGAAGATGATGCCATGTTTTTGTGCTCCTAATAGCATACACTTCATAGAAAAATGTTTCATTTCAGCACTTTTGGAGGCTGTGGCAAAGTACAAAGTGTGTCTTACAAGAATATGTGAAACCATTTGGTCTACAAATTGCTGGGGAAAATATTTTATCATGTCTATTAGTGTTAGAAGCAGAGATTCTTTAAAAAAAAAAAAGTTTTATAGAAAATGTGTTTCTTCTTAAGAAACAATACAAATATAAATATGAAATAAAACTGCATTGAGTGCAGTAGAATTCGCTGAGCTATTTGTTCCTTCTTCAGACATTTTAAAAACACCATCACTATGCCAGGCACTGAGCAGAAAGACATCAAAAGATACTGATGACTTGTTTGCTCCCTTCTAGAAGCTCACTATCTGGTGCAGGGGAAAGGCACATTTGATCATACAAGGGGTTACTGACAGGCATTAACACTTTTAGTTATGAACCTCTTGACAAGGACCACAAAAGGTGAATACTATTATTGTATTTTAGAAAATTCCCCATGTAAGTTTCTATCTGACCCTCACTACAACCTTATGAAATAGGCATTATTATTTTTATTAAGTTTACCTGAGATCACGTAGCTTGTTAGTGGCTTAAACCCAACTCTACCTCCAAAGTCTCTGCTCTTTATGCAACACCAGGAGTTAGCAAATGCAACCATGAGCCAAAACTAGTCTGCTGCAGGTTTTGTAAATAAAGTTTTATTGGAACACAGCCACGCCCATTTGTTTACATATTGACAATGGCTGTTTTCACTTTACAATAGCAAAGTAGAACAGTCACAACAGAGACAGTATCATCCACAAAGCTGAAAATGTTTCCTAGCTGGCCCTTTACAGAAAATATTTATTGACTTCTATACTACAGGGTACCACAGTGATTCTCAATCAGGAGCAACTTTGCCCCCCAGAAGACATTTGGCAACATCTGGAGACATTGGGGGTGCTACTGGTATCCTAATGGGTGGATGCACAGATGTTGCTAAATATCCTACAATGCACAGAACAACCCTCCACAACAAAGAATGAATTATTCAGCCCAAAATGTCAGTATGGCTGAGGTTGAGAAACAATGCCATCCCAAACCCTCTATCTAATGAAACTTACATAGTCCTTTTACATAACTTCATGAAATGTACAATTTTAATCCTGTGAGACTGGCTAAATATTTAGCATTTTCACTATGCATTTTTATACCAATGAGCTGAACATTGACTAAAATTTTCAAAATATTTGTTTCTTCCAAAAAGTAAATTTGCAGGCTATATGTTTGATATTATTGTGTTATGCAAATACGACCTATAAAACAGACCATTTAAAGACTCATGTGCAAAGATGGCTGATTGAACACCATCATCTATTTTTACATACTCTCAAAAGCCTACTAAAATGACAATAAAGACAGCTTTTGTCATTATAACCCTACAAGAATAGAAATGATGGCAGAGGAGAGCTTGCCAATACTTTGGGGAGAAAAGGAAACTGGTAAATGATCGCTGACCTAAGAAACTGAAACCGAGGAAAACTAAGAACCAACCAGATTTTCACCAAAGATTTCTCCAAAGCCATGGAAATGGGCATAACAAGCTTTTTTGGAAGGACAGGTGAAATGAACGCTGGAAGTACAGAGGACTGGTTGAAATTGTGTTCAAGGAACAATCAGAGGCTCAGATCCCTTCCCTCAGCCCGTGCAAGTGGGTTACTGTTTCTCTCCCAGCCAGCAGAGATGTAAAAGCACAGATTCATAGAGTGGGACACACCAGACCACGATCAGGTGGGAAATTGTGAGCTGAGAACAGGGGTTTAAGGGAACAAATGCATACAGAATGCTGAGTCCTCACCCACAACACCATACGTAAATCCTACTCAATACCCAGAAGAATGCCGGCAGAGACAGAAAAAATATTGCAAGCATCAAACAAGAACAGAGACATACTTTTAAACTTTTCAAGAGAAAAGAGGTCCTGAGAAACTCAAAATTTGAAAGCAGAAATGAAAGATTCAACAGAAGATTTGAAAGGTAAAACTGAAGAAATCTCCCAGCATATAAAAAAAGGAAAAAGATACACAAGTAAATAAGCAACTTAGAAAACAAGTTTAGAAGATTCAACATGTAACTACAGAAGTAAGATTTCCAGAGAGAGAACACAAAGAAAACAGAGATGAAAAAGATCAGCAATAAAGTCAACCAAGAGTAGTGCATTCCCAGAACAGAGGATAATAGGGGATGGGAGCTGGCCACGGTGGGTCCCAAACTGATTACAGGAGCCATCTCCCAGACTTCGATGATGTCTGGCCTGCCATCAGAGCCCAGGCCTCATGGGGATTGAGATCAGAGCTCTAGCTTGTTATGGCAAAGTTCATTTGCCTGGAAAAACAAATGCTGAAAGCCAATTTTCAGAATCTTTGTGCAAATGACCAAACCTATTGACTTGGCCGAGAAAAGATAAGTTCTTTTAAGAATGAAAAAAAAAGTTTGTTACTTTGTTTATCTGCGTTGTTTTGTATTCAGATCAAGATTTAAAGTAAAACAAGGCACTTGGGAAAAATTTGAAGCATTCCAGCTTTTGATTCACAGAATGATTTTTTTCTGAATTTCCCCCAGGAAACTCCACATCAAAGTCATCACTGGCACGCACGATATTTCTGCCACCCATGAGGCCAATCATTGGACAGTAAGTAAACATGTGACTGAACAAGGTAGCTGATGTATCTATAAAGCCTAATCATCAAAAAAAGAAAATCAAATGAAGAAGTGAACACTTCAGTCACAAGCGGTATACTCATCTCAAATGGTTCTGCTCAATATTTTCAAAACATAAAGTCATACATTTCAGATTGGGGTATAAAGATGATCCAAAAAGCCTCTAGAAGAAAGTAAACATAAAGGTCAAGTTACATAAGAGAGTCAGAAACGGCTTTTAATTTCTCAACAGCTTTGGAAGCTACAATGTAGAACTAGGCCTTCAGGATCTTAAAGGAAAATTGGTTTAAACCTTGAGTTCCATACAAAGGCAAATTATCACCAATTGTTGTTAAAATATTTTCAGACATCAACCTGAAACTAATATAAAATATTGAATGTCAACTATAATTTTAAAAATATATACAGTCACGGAATATAAAGTACAGTATGAGGAATACAGTCAGTGGTATCATGATAGCTAAGTACGGTGTCAGATGGGTAGTAGACTTGTTGGGGTTATCACTTTGTGAGGGGTGTAAATGTCTAATCATTATGTTGTTTTGTAAACCTGAAACTAATAATAACAAAATATATTTTTTCAGACATCAAAGTTACCAAAACTTTACCCACATGCACCCTCTCTTAGGAAACACCTTTCCTCCAACAAAGCAAGGTAGAAAATCATGAAAGTAGAAGACGTGGTTTCTCAGCCCAGTTTGTCCAGAAAGCAGAGCCTGAGACAAGTAGTGTATTATTACCGTGTTTCCCCAAAAATAAGATCTAGCCAGACAATCAGCTCTAATGCATCTTTTGGAGCAAAAATTAATATAAGACCCTGTCTTATTTTACTATAATATAAGACCAGGTCTAATATAATATAATATAATATAACATAATACCAGGTCTTATATTAATTTTTGCTCCAAAAGACACATTAGAGCTGATTGTCTGACTAGGTCTTATTTTCAGGGAAACAGGGTAGGAAGTGTGATCCTAGGAGCTGGTATAAGGGGTGTGGGGAGCAAATTAGAGAAAGAGGAAGAGGGATTTTTCAAAATGGTGAAGGATTGTCATTTAGTTCCTATCCAATGTTGGTCAAAGTTTTCCCCAAATGTTCCAACTCTTCTGCCCTTCCGGGTGGTATATGTGAGCACCAAGTGGTCACTGAACTGTCAAAATCAGAAGCAAGAGGCATGCAGAGCAGGTCCTAGCTGAGTTACTCCCAGGTTGTTCCTTTGTAAAGCTGGTAGGAGCACTCACAGGGCTGACTGTCTCAGTGTGGCTAAATTAAGAAAGAGGTGAGGTGGAGAGAATGTGAAGTGGTGCAAAGGGTATGGGAATATCAGGCTAAGCATTAATATTTGCAGTTATCCTGTCCTTCCAAGTACATGTTTCTCCATATATTTGCAGCTTGGAATGGCCACGAGGTTTGATGTGACCAGTGAAATATGAGCATAACACACTAATACGCTTCTAGACTGGAGCCCTTCAGAGCTGGTTCACCGCTCTCCATGTTCTCACCCCTGCCTCTGCAATCATGGAGATACATGTCAATGTGGTGGAGCACAGTATCAAAGTCACCTGGGATGCTGGTCCAACAAAGAGGAAAGCTGTCTTAGTAAGTCTTCCAGAGTCACGCAGACCTGCAAAAACCTTTGTGCAAGAGATCAACTGCTGTCATGTGGACCTACCCATCATTTGATGCTAAACTGATATGAGATAGAGGAAAACAGAAAATCCACCATAGGAAAGAGTTGATTTCAATTCCCAGGATAATAGTCAAGGGATGTCTTTGGATGTGTTAGTTATAACTACAGTGGTAGTTATAGCTCTTGCATAAAGGGCACAGCATCCACATGGGAGCAGGTCAGAACACCTAGGAAAGTCATCTTCAGGAAGAAGAAATTGAGAGAATATCTGATGAGTCTGAGCTCTTGAGAAGACTGTAAGACAACTGGCAAAGATTTTGAGGTTAAATACATAGAAAACTATCATATATTGAAGCAAGATTATTCTTAACTACAAGAAAGGAGTTTTGTAGTAAAGGAAATTATTATATTTTGCTATGGGACTCTGCTACAAATAACATTTACGTAGACATAAATATGTAAACCCTGTATATCAATCTTTAAACATACAACTATATTCAGGAAATGCTAAAATGAGAAGTGTATGCATGGGTGAAAGGGATGGAGAAAGAATTTTTTTAATTAATTTTCCAGAGTATAGAATAAATATAAAATTACTAGAATTGAAAGAATTAAAATAACAAATCAAGAATATTATTTAGAAACATGGGGTAAATACAAAATACTCATGTAGAAGAGTTGAAAGTGGTTGCCTCTGAAGTGGGGAAAATGTGAAGTAAGTAGGATGGTGCTGTTTCCATAACATATTTTGTAGAACTATTTGACTGTAAACTATTTGCATATGTAACTTAAAATGATGAAATGAATGAAAACCAACATGATTTTAGCTAGGATTGTTATTTTAAAAGTTAGTCATTCAGTTTTATTCTCCCTATGCATTGCCATGTATTCTGGAATGACTGTTATATTTACTATAATTATTATATATCTATGTTTGCATTCTCATAACAGTAGATAGGGCAGCTATTATTATGCCAAGGTATCAGAGTTAGCAAATACTAGGCCAAACTGTAAGCCCCACTCTCTTCCCCTTACAACGCACTGCCTCTAACATGTTACAGTTTTAGAGAAAGCAGAAAAAGTCAATGAACCCAGAGATGAGGATTTGAGTCATAGTCTTGCTATTGGACAAACCTAAATGGCCTTGACTGGACTTGAATGTTAAGGTCTCATAATTAAAGACTCTTAAAGAAAAACTAAGAAGGTATTAATTTACATTCAGGATAGTGAACAATCATTCAAAGAACATGGGTGATTAGGTACAGAGCCAAGTAAATGAAATTTTCTGTCAAAAGCCTGTTTTAATTCACCCCTAAAGTCTTTTAAGTACCCACTAGGCACCAGGCAACATGCAAGACACTGAGGGTCAAGGATGAATGTGCCATGATCTCTGACCTTATTGCTGCCTCTCCCTCTGCAGCTCTTACCACAATTGTAATTTCACATTTATTGATATAGCTCTTTGTTTATTGCCAGGAATGATGTCTGGTTCTACTCACTGTAATATTCGCTGTATCAAGCAAGGAACTTGACATGTAGTAGTGGTCAATTACTTAATGAATGAACATACTAATGAACAAATAAACAAAAGGATAAATGCTCAGCAATGAACTTGGGTCAGATGGACAATGTATAGGATTGGGAGAGTTTCAAAGTACTTGCCGTATTTCCCATCTCCAGCTCTTTCCTGCAATGGTTTTCTACTTGTTTCAAAAGTCGTTTTATGTTCTCTGTTGCTAAGTGATTAACTCAGGGGAGTAGTAACCAGGTGTCAGCCTTCTGAATCCCACAGAGTACATATTATAAGATGACAGAGACCAGACATAGAGCTCAGTGCTTACTCCATGGAGAGTACAGCCAACTCAGCAGCCACTGCTGACACAATCTCATTACTAGGCATGAACATTAATCTGCAATATATGGCTGAATATGCAAGAAAGATAAAGCTGTTTCCTCATCTTTCTTATCTAAACCCTTCTGACCTCACAAGACAACCGTGAACTGAGGGGAAACCTAAAAATAATTCTGCCACACTTGTTTAGAAATGATGTGGTAGGATGTGAAGGACTTCCCTAAATTCATTCATTCATTCTTTTGTCTTTCTGTTGACTCAGTAAATATGTGTTATCTATGACTATCTAAATACCTCAAGCACTGTACTTTGAGGTAACCAAGACTGGAGTCCTGTGTATTTTCACAATATGACAATAAAGCATATGGTTAGTATCGTACCCAGAAGGACATCTATTAACAATAAAATAATTCATCACAAAGGAATCTTTTTCTCTACTTACTTTTTTCCCCAAAGAAAATTTATTTACAGGCATTTATTTATTTTACCACATAGCAGCATGTCACCAAGAAATATAAAGATCCCTAGAGAAAAGTCATCATTTGTAGTTTCTTTTTTTGCTTTTTAAGATTATCTAGCAATAAACTACTAGTATATCTTGCATGTAACTTGGCAACCATGTGCAACCTGACTAACATCTGTTGAACAACTGGCGCAAAGAGAAAAATAATCCATCCTCTTTTCTTCAATGATATAAATGCAGTAAGTAATCACTGGAAAGGATTTTTTTTCTGCTGTGATTGGCTCTCATGAAGGCTTCATGAGCTAATAACACAACCAGATGTTTCTTTAGTAATAGGTACGGATTGCAATAAGTATTTCTACTATCTATTCCAACAAGTATTTACTGGGCAACTATTATAAGTCAAACATTCTTCTAGATGCTGGAGAGACAAAAAATGAAAAAAATAAAATACCTTCTGTCGTGTCCAGCACGACAAGAGCAGTAGGAAGTGAGAAGGGCGGCACAAGGTTAAGGAAGACAATAGACAGAGTGCAAGCGGGGCCAAGGGACTCAAGTCTCAAGGACTGGGCCCCAAATCGGGCCAACACATGGCTTTTATTAGTTAGGTGTGAAAGTAAAGGAGATAAAGCTTGTCAATCTCAAGATCTGTGAATCCCATACATTACAATAGGAAACTGATTCAAGACAAGTCCCAGAATAAGTACTTCCCCAAGGGACAAAATCTATATGCATACGAATAGATGGAGAGTACCTCATTGAATCACTTCCCCTGCAGGTTGTGGGAAGGAATGGAGCCACAGAGGCAGAGGCTCTCCTTAGCATGGGGAAGGCGGGGGTCTGTGCCCACCTCTATGGACTCCGCAAGTTCCCCAGATGGTCCCCACATGGCTGTGTCTGGCTTGGGTTGCCCCCCCCATGGGGAGTCGTACCTGTCTTTGACTAGCCAGCCATCTTTCTGGGGCCAAACAGGGAGACATAAGGTGCAAGCACAAAGGTGAAGCAAAGTCCCTGAAAGGGTCTGTCTCACAGACTCTCCTTTCTTTAGGGGCAGGTACGAGGAGACAGACGGGTAGGCTGCTGCGTGGCAACAACCCTCCACCTTTTAGGAATTTCTTCTTCCTTCCTCAGGAGAAAGATTGACAAGTAAGCAATTACCATGGCTGGTTATCAGAGATGTAATAGAGTTAAATTCTATATGGACATTTCTACTCTAGTCTGAAGTGGTCACTGAAATGGGCCTTGATGAATAAATAGGATTTCCAGGGAGAAGAAAAGGTTGGGGTGGAAAGGGCATGTCAGGCAGCAAAAACAGCACTTGCAATAATCCAAAGTATAACTGAGATCTTTGGGTAGTACCAAATATGTGTGAGGAGAGTGGAAATAAAATCAATAGTGCTGAGTAGAAAAGTTATAGCCAAATAGTGAAGAGCTTCTTTTGCCATAAAAAGAAGTTTGGGACTTAAGTAAAGGGGCTGCAAGGTGGGTCCTCTGCTCAGTGTCTCACAGGCTACAATGAAAATACCGATGGGGCTGCATTTCATCTGGAGGCTTTACAGGGGAAGAATGTGCTTCCAAGCTCATTCGTGTTATTGGTGGAGTTTATTTCCTTGTGTATGACTGAAGGCCCTGGCTTTTTGCTGGCTGCTGGCTAGAGGCCACCATCGGATCAAGAGGGACACCCACAGTTCCTTGCTACATGGCTTCCTCAACATGGCTCCTTACTCCATCAAACCAGCCAGGAAAACCGACAATCAGCTACGACAGAGTCAGGTAGCACAATGTGATCACAATGGGGGATATTCTGTCACTGTCATAATTTTCTACTGGTTAGAAATGTCACATACTCAGGGAAGGGGATTGCACAAAGGTGTGGACCCCAGGAGTGGGGGCTCACTGGAAGTCCCTTAGGGTCTGTCTGCCACATGTGCCAACTGGAGGACGGCAAGCACAAGAATGGCAACCAAAACAAAATACTCTAGAACTCATAGCTTTGTGGAGAAACTTTAGAACTATGAAAAACAGCATTCAGCCCGTGGGCTAAAGTTCTGACTGAATGGATGCGTTATCTGTCAGTGTGTGCCCTCAGGTTTTAGTGAAACATAATTGATGTACCAAACATGCAGGTGTTTACTCTCCCAAGCCCAGGCTTATTATTATATTCTTTTCATTGAAGAATTATAATAACATCTAACATGTATGTACCACCTATTATGTGTCAGACACAGTTGTATAACTCAATAACTCAATCATTGCTTTAAAAAACATTTTTATTATGACTGTTTTAAAAAATGAATGGAAGCCCATAGCAGATTTAGGGCTAGTCAGTGACAGAGCCAGAATTCAAATCAGGGAGTCCACTCTGCCTCTTCATTATTTATGATGATTTGAAATAGTGAAGTGAAGGATGAAAGAAACTCTGTGAAAGGTCAAACAATTTGAAAAGAAAAAAAAAATAGTTATCAGAAAATTGTTGTTCTAGCACATCTAAGCCCATTCTCCCCAGTACAACTCTTTACCATCTGGTTCATTCACAGATTTTAATGAATGTTACTAGATCAAATTTTAAAGTGCTATAGTCCATCTGCTATAACTGGAGCTGTGGAAATATAACTTTTACGTTCCGCTAGTCAATAACCGAGACTTATTGTTCAATTCCTATCTCTAATCTACAAGTCATAATCATTGATGTCTCCATGACAACAAATCTGATTTTCAAAAGAGAGGTATTGGCAACGCATATACAGATATGTAGATAGTGAATTTCTGACATGTGAGTTTACTAAGTATGTGGCACGGTAAGGCCTTGTGCTAAATGTCGATATGTTGGGGGAATAAAAATGAATATGGATTCTTTCTGCCTCCAAGGAGTTTATACTCCAGTTGGAGAGGCAGGTGTATAACAAATATAATAAAGGACAGAACAAAATGAGGGCTACTAATAGAGGAATAAGCAATATGGTATGGGAGCGGAGTGCAAGCAGAGATGGATAGTTCAGAATGAGTCAGATGCCAAACTTGCTGCCAGTCCCTACCTAACTAGTCTTCTCTGTGAGCTGAAAATGTCAACTTTCAAAAGATCTGTTGTCAACTTACAGAACAAAGGAGAAAGCACTAGAGAGGCCATGAAAACCACTGGCACAGCACACTACTTTCACTGGATTTGTCTGTTATTCGCCCGTAAGGAACATTGTTTGAGAAACTAACATCAAGAGACTTCCTTCTTCCTGTTGAAAACTGGGGAGAGAGGAGAGGAGACCAGAATTTCAAGGGGAAAGAACATTAGCTTGAGTTCACAAAGTTTCCAATTTATTCCAATAAACGTAACAGGTTCAGACCTCTGAGATAAATTTATGCTGTTTTCCAGTAGTAAAATTAAGACATTCATCTAAATTCAAAGAAATAATCAATTTCCGAATACTCTTTGTCATTCAAAACTGCAAGTTATTTCAAGCAATGCTTCATTTGTGTAAGAAACACCTGGGCAGCTTGTTCCAATACAGATGCTGGTTCAACAGGGCTGGGGCTGGGAGATTCTGAATTTCCAGCAAGCTCCCAGGAAACCCCTACACTGCTGAATCATGGACCAGACTTTGCGCAGCAAGGATCTAAAGAAAAACCTTAGGTACACACTAAGTGTACAACCTGTTCACTATAAGGTGCAGTTGTGGCCCAGCTTGCAGACTCAATGACTACAGAATGAATCAGAAAGAAGAGAAGAATTTTGAAAGTAGGTCTTAATTGGTGATATAACATGAAAAGCAGTGCATTCTGCTCCAATGCAGAACATAAGATACTTGTGTACGACAGAGAACATTCTTCAGAAAATTATGTTTACATGTGTGTTCAGTTTGTCACCGAATTTCAAAGAATTATTTTGTTTTAATTCAATCTTTGCCCATATAAACCATTACCATCAGTCGTTTAAGATCAAAAATCCTAGTTCTTGATTTTAATTAGGGCAGATTCAGATTCTGAAGAAGGCGAATCTTATAAAATTTGAAGAGTTCTTTAAGGGGGAAAAAAAATCAAATTGTGAATACTAAGTTAGGTATGAAAGTGAATATTTATTTAGAAAAATGCTCTGGGCCTCCCCAGAATCATCAGTCATGAGGGGACATTTCATGGAGGGGGTCCAGACTGGACAGAGATGAAGGTCACAAACAATTACAGTTAAAAATATCCTCACACACTTTACACTTTTAGGGCCCTGGGTGAGGCCTCAAAGCTAGAGCTTTCATAGCTTCACAGTAAATTTTTCTCTGGTTTTAACTCAAATTCTGATTAGCTAGAGTATGTCTATTAATATTTTTTTTCAAGACAGGCAAATAGCATAACCATAAATCTAAAATATTTAAGTAATTAAAAAAGAAAAAAATGCTATTTTCCAAAAAAATAAATAATGTACACAGAAAAACAAAGAAAATATATCAAAAAATATAATCATTAGTATTATCGTTTTTAAAACTATTACTTTGCCTATCACAGACAGCCTCTGATTTAGAAATGGTTCTTCTCTGGAAAGCCGGCTATTTAGAACTCAGAATAGCACAACTGTTACATAATTAGTTTCTCAAGGAAGCTAACAAAAAGTCTGTTTAGTCCATAACATGTACCCCATAATATAGAATATAGAATAATATATAATGTAAAATCTATGTTAACAACTTTCTGATATCACAGTGTATAAGAATGTCTCTGTTCTGGGCTGTCCAGAATATTTCTAAGAGGATATGGGGCTTCTAGGTCCCCAGAGACTTCCCAGGCCCTCAAGTGCAAAGAGGGGATGGCAACCCCTCCAGCTCCAAATCAATGGCAGCAACAACCCCAAACTAAGGCAGGGAAGAATGAGGTAAAGGGTGTTAGGCCATATTTAGGCCAGGAACAGGAACCTTCTTATCTTAAAAACCATCTTGTCTTGCTTTGTACCCTGTACCTGCCAGCTTGTGTTTGCCTGAGGCCTGGAGAAGCTGCCTGGAATGTAGACACCATCTTGCCCTGTCTTGCTTTGTACTTTGTTTGTCACCCAGGGGCTTGTGATCAGCAGGATGGAGGCCTGGGGGCCAGGGTGGAGCTGGAGGGCTTGGTTATGCCCCAAAACCCTTTGTTGCTAGACACAATGCAACGGAAAACCCCTGAAGCATTGAAGGGGGAACAACCTCGGTTACTCCCTCCTATAAACTCCGTACCCCTTTTTGCTCAGGGAGGTTATGGTCTTTTCTAGCCTGACCTCCCACAGCTCAAACACGCCAAATAAATTCTAATAGACCAATTTTGGTCTCCCAGGACTCATTCCTCGGGCCATGCCTAAAAAGGGTAAGAGGGTGAGTATTTCTGGCACCTCCCTCGTCTAAGCTCAACTCCCCAGGCATCCTTCTCTTCCTTAAGAAACTCCCAGAATGTGGTCTGTGTCTTTCCCCTCTTGCCTGCTGCTACTTCCAACTTAGGCTGTCCTCCTATGGCCAGTGGGAGACAAGACATTACCCCAACCTCTTTCTTCCCATTCCCAGCATAATAGAAGTCTCTGCCATTTTAAAATATGGTAGTGTTGGAACTTGCAACCAGAAAAAGATTGGAACAGAAAGCTTCTTTCTTGGGTACAGAGGTCCTGGGTGGGGTACGTTAAAGAGAAGAGTTAAGGTGTGGTTCTCATTTTATGTAAAAAATGCCATCTCAGACCTAGCTGCTCCAGATACATAATCATCGAAGTCAAGGCCAGGTGCTAGGAGGGGCATGCCCAGGGGTCCTAGACTATGAGAGGAAGGGTTGACACTGGGAAAGCTGCAGAGGAGACTAAACCTGGGGGTGGGGTCGTGATAGTAAAGGAGAGATGAAGAAGGACATGAAGGGCCCCTTTCTCTCCTCACCTCCAACTAGTTCTACCACCCACACGCTTCCCCAGACCGTTGTGGCCCAGCATGAGGAAAGAGTGGGGAGTGGAAGACAAGAGCAGGGTTCTAGGCAGCCCTGCAGGTTGTAGACTAGAAACAGAGAAAAGCCAAAGCAGCAGCACTAGAGGAAAAGGGGGTTTGTGCTTTCACCAGGGGCTCGGCCAACTACAAGAAGGTAGGTGGCATTGTGTAGAAAGTTCACCAGACAGGATTGGACCAAGAAGATTGGGAGAGTTGATGCCTACTCCTTCACTTGACGCTCAGAAAGCCTCATGAATATTTCTTGTTTCCAATGAAGTATGATACCTCTGAAATCTGTATCTACACCTTTGTGCTTGGAACAAAAACATTCTGCCTTCTACAAACATAGTTTGTAGCTGAACAAAGTTCTTGACTTCTGATCAGACTGTAAACTGAGGATACCTTTTGCCAAGAAAAGGAATATCCAAACAGCCTTTGTCCGCCAAGCAAGGTGTGTCTGTTTTTGTTTTGTTTTTTTTAAAGAGCCCCACGTTGGAACCCCAGGGCAAGTGCAGTCCACACAGGCTCTAAAATTCACACCGCCACGCCCATGCTCCAACACTGTTGTTTCATTTCCTATGCACACTCCCCCACTCGCTGTAATTAAGGGAAAGCAATTTCTCAACTTTTATTAAAAGATAAACTTGATGTGTTCCCCAGAACTATGGTTGTATAGATTAAATTCTCATTTATTGCAGGCTATACTTATTTGTGTAGCCAATAAGTCTCATAATCTAGGTATCCTTTTTGCTGCCACCATCTTTCCAACACAACACACACAAACACGTAACACAAGCAGATGGTTCCAAGACCCACAGCTCTTTGGATTTCCTGGTGGGAACCACTATTTTAATTCTGTGCCCCTGCCATCTCCACACACACACACCCTACACAACCCTGTTAAATAAGTAGGTTAGCTTGTTGTCCCCAGGCCATTTGTCTCAGAATATAATCAAGGGTAATCTTTATATCCTCAGGCAACATCAGCCTAGGTGTAAAAATGAGGTTAGTATTTATCTAACTCGCTTTGACCTATTAAAACAGGCCATCCTGTCTCTTCATTCCTCCAAACTTTCCTGGGAGTCCTTGAAAGATATATTTTGAGTGATACCACACTCAGCTCACTCTACCAGAGTTTGGAGTCTATCCTTTTCCTCCTCCAGGTCCATCTTACTGCATTAATGTCCATTAACAACACCTCTAAACCCATAAAGTATAATGAAAGTGCCTCCCACCTCAGAAATACTGGGGAGGACCACACTCCCACAGCCATGCCTTAGTACCATGTACACCTGCACCAGTGGTATCCTGACACCATTTGCGTAGCAATACTGGGACCTCATTTGCTAGGTTGGGAACATTCCTGAGAGGGTACCTTATTGGTGCCCTTCCCTCTGGCACCAGCACTGTGGTCCTGAATCCCTCTGGTACCAAAGTCACCAGCATTGTAGGGATGATCATAACTGTGGTATTCAATAGTCAGGCTGTGCCCTCTGACATCTTTCCCCATCTTGATATCACCCCTGGTTACATCAAAGCTCCAAGCAGCACTCCCCAGCTCTCCAGTCCATTCTCCTTTTTTCACACATGTCTCTTTGCAAGGCTTAAGCACAGATACATGGCAAGGAGCAACCCAAAAACAATTTGAACTAGAGACATAACACTTGAATCTCTCATTCATTTGTTCATTTGACACTTATTAAGCACTTGCTATCTGCCTGGTCCCGTTCTAGGGGCTGGATTGACAGTGGTTCACAGTGCAAGACCCTGGCTCCTGAGTCTGTGATCTGGTGGGACTTCAGGTCGATGAGGGTAGTGAGAAGTGTGTTAGGATCGGAGAGGACCAGCACATGAAAGCCAGCACAGTGGCTAAGAGCGGGGCTCTGCAGCCGTAAGGCTGAATTGTGGCCCCAGCACTCACTAGTTATGTGGCTCAGATCATTTACTTCAGCTCACTGTACCTGTTTTCTCATGTGAAAAATTCTCTTGACAGCTGGGCTGCTGAATATATCAGATAGGATAAACATGCATATGAATTAATACTGTCTTATTAACTTTGGTAAGTAACTTTAGCTAATCTGTGTTTCTTAGAAATGGGTACAGTTTTCATTGCTATTATAAACATATTAACAAGTAATTACTATTAATGTGGAAGCTGCAAAATATGTATGATTATCTTCCATTTCTGGATAGCATGAAAACCAAAGCATTATAAAATAAGCACAAAAACCATGACCCTATTTGAGAGGTGATTAGAAATTCAGGAAAACTTATCTTGAAAAAAAATAAACAAATCAAAAAGACGCATGCCTCCCGGAAAGCTTAATGTGAAGAGAACCCGATGTCAGCCCTCTGTAATTTCTATGGGGTAACAAGGGACCTGGTAGGTTTGAGATGGTGGGTAGAGAATAATTCAATGCGATCTTCTCGTGTTGTGTATATCAACACAACTATTCGATTGTCTGCTTTTTTGGCTGTCCAGACAGCTATGGTGCTATTGGGTAGACCTAAGAGGTCTATGATGACAAAGTAATACAACTCCAATGGCTGTAGGAATACATGTTTTATAGCAACTCATTTACTCCACACCAATGATTTATGACATTTATATGTGTGCATGTATAAGTTTGTCATGACAAGATGATGCTTAGTAATGAATTTGCCAACATAGTTTTATGTAATATAACCCAGCCGTACTAAATGCACTACATTTAATAAAAGAAAGTGCTTCAACAGAACTCTGTTCTGAAAAGCCATTTGGTGTGATGGTGAAACATCAGGAAACCAAAGCAGAAATGTGAAGCAGGAAGCCGAAATCTGAAACAGCGCTCCAAATCCCAAAGAGGCAGCCTGTTTGAGCTGTGAAGACTTCTCATTCCCAACTGTAGTGTTCTTGTATGACATAAAACTGAGTGGTCTTCCAGGAACCCAAACAGAAGGAAATGAACGCAGTTTCTTATTCTTTCAGATGACCTGCAAATTCATACATGAAATATTAGAGATCGCTTAGAATGGAGACGTTTGAAGTTCTGGGCATGTTTCTATTTTGAGCCTCGGTTCTCAGAAGTGACATCATTGCTGGTATAGCTCACCTTTACACGGGGAGCTGGCAGTTAGCATCTCAGCTCATGAGTGAAATTGTTTTTGTTGAGTCAGTTTGGAAAGAAAAAATTGATTCACTTTTTGTCTTTCAAAATAATATTAGGGATATGCTCTCTTGAGTGGAACATCTCAGAACAGATCATTTTTCTCCCTTTAATTAATCGCTGCTGAATTTTTATTACTTACATAAGTCCTTTAAAAAAAATGACATTTGAGATCGAAAAGAATCAAGGCACTGTCTGTCCTTGGAACAAATTGTTGCAGGTTTGCAGTTCTGATAATCAATCTAAAAAAGATCGGCCTCTCACAGTTAACACGTTGCGTACGGTGGGGCTTAAATCCCTCATACCCCTCTGTTCCGGCAGGTTTTTAAAAGAAACTACTTTAAAATGCACTCTTCTCTTTAAAGCGTAAATGCTTCTATGTCATTTATTATTTTTCTATGGAATTTTTTAGGATTTACTCACCTATGATGTTAGTAATCCCTCCTGGTGTGATATTGCAGAAAGCAGCTTCCTTTGTGCAGTGGGACACGGCAAAAATTGCATATGTACCGAGTTTCGCTTCTCACTTTTTTTGATGCGCACACTTTACACACCTGTGTGTGATATTTTTTCTTTCCTCTTCCCACTATGGGCTCCAGATGATGCGTGGCCAAATCTCCCGAGAGCCTGGCCGGATTGTCTTCCTTGGGGGCCCACTGCGTAGGCACTTTCACAGCTGGTTCCCTATTGCCACTCGTCTCACCTCCCTGTCTTGGCCTCTCACTGCTCTCTGCCCAATCTTTTGAAATTCTCGTTATCCATCCTTAACGCATGGCTCAGAAAAAACGAAGATTCTCGTGATCCGTACGCAATGTGTTAAAAGTCCTCCAGGTAAAGACAAACAAAGTCATACCTCTTTTTCCAGATGGCCCAGCCTGCACTCTGTAGTCCCCACATACCTCATCCCATCCTCTGCACACAAGTCCTCTGTCTACAAGGAATAACAGCATGTGTGGGAGAGGATCCATGGCCCTTTCCACTCTTTGGCTTCTATTTACAAGGGTTGTCCAGAAAATAACAACAAATGCAAATTCCTTTGGGAAAAGAGTAACAAATTCCACGTCCCGATTAACGTCACTGCATACCTCCTAGAGAAGTTTTTCGTGATTTATGTTTCTCCTCTGCCCTTATTGACTTCTCTTGTCCCTTGCTGATCTGCATTCTTTTGTAGGGTACCTGAGATTATTTGTTATCTGTATTCATCAACTTCAGATCACTCTGCACACTCTTCAGAAGGCCCATGTCCCGTAATCCCATCGATGATGCCGACCAAGATACATCTACCCTCCATAATATCATGCCACTGTTGCAGAGACTTAAAATCTCAAAAGGTATAGTGACTGTTACATTCAGTTGCTTCCAAAAAAAAATGCTTTTGTAATCAGACAACAACAAATAGTAGGCAAAGGTGTTTACTTCTGGAAATGTGGGACTTAGAAGTATTAAGAACAGATCAATGGAACAAAATAGAGAGTCCAAAAATAAATCCATGCGTATATGGTCATTTAATCTGTGGCAAAGGAGGCAAGAACTTACACTGGGGTAAAGACAGTCTATTTAATAAATGGTGCTGGGGCAACTGGACAGATACATGCAAAAAAATGAAACTGGACCACCTTCTTATGCCATATACAGTAGTACCTCGGTTTTCAAACATCTCTGTTGACAAACATTTTGGTTTATGAATGCCGTAAACTGGAAGTAAATGCTTTGGTTTTCAAACACGATTCAGAAGTCGAATATGTCACACAGCTTCCCCTGAGTGCAAGATCCTGAGGCCTAGCTGTCGGCTGTTTACGAATGTTTCAGAGCTTGTGGATTATGTCCAAAAACTGAGGTACCACTGTACAAGAATAAACTCAAAATTAAAGACTTAAATGTAAGACCCGAAACCATAAAACTCCTAGAAGAAAATATAGGAAGTAAATTTGCAGACATTACCCTTAGTAATATTTTTACTGATATGTCCCCTCAGGCAAGGGAAGCAAAAGAAAAAATAAACATGTGGGACTACATCAAACTAATTAGTTTTTTCACAGCAACGGAAACCATCAATAAAAGAAAAAGACATCTTGCTGAATGGAAGGAGATAGTTGCCAATGATACACCTGATAAGGGATTAATATCCAAAATTTATAAAAAAGCTCATACAATTCAACACCAAAAAACAAACAACCCAATTGAAAAATGGGCAGAGGACATGAAGAGACATTCTCTAATGAGAACACACAGATGGCCAACAGACATATGAAAAGATACTCATTGTCACTAATCATTAGAGAAATGCAAGTAAAAACCAAAATGAGTTACCACCTCATGCCAGTCAGAATGGCCATCATCAGTAAATCGACAAATAAGTGCTGACGAGGATGTGGAGAAAAGGGAACATTCATGCACTGCTGGTGGGATTGCAAATTGGTGCAGCTACTATGGAAAACAGCATGGAGGTTCCTCAGAAAATTGAAAATGGAACTACCTTATGACCCAGCAATTCCACTCCTGGGTATCTATCCAAAGAAATCCAAAACACAAATTCAAAAAAACATACACACCCCTATGTTTATTGCACCACTATTCACAATAGCCAAGATATGAAAACAACCGAAGTGTCTATCAATAGGAGACTGGATAAAGAAACTGTGGTGCATTTCTACAATGGAGTATTACTCAGCCATAAAAAGAAGGAAATCTTACCATTTGCAACAACTTGGGTGGACCTAGAGGGTATTATGCTAAGTGAAATAAGTCAGACTGAGAAAGACAAATACCATATGATCTCACTTATATGTGGAATGTAAAGAACAGAATAAATGAGCAAACAAAATAGAAATAGACTCAGAGATGTAGAGAAAAATAACTGATGGTTGCTAGATGGGAGGGGGATGGGGTTGGGGAAGGAGCTAAAGGGATTAGAAAGTATAAATTGGTAGTCGCAAAATAGTCATGGGGATATGAAATACAGTATGGGGAATATAACCAATAATGTAAAGATTATGTAGGGTGCTGAATGGGTACTGGACTTATCAGTCTTATGATCATTTCATAGATTGTGTAGATGCCTGATCACTGCACTATACACCTGAAGCTGAAGTAGAATAATAAAGTCAACTATAATTAAAGATATACCAGGGGTATACAAGTGGACACTTTGGTCAACGTTGCTCAAGGAGTGGTTCACCATAATCAGAAGTGTCTGGACGCTGATGGTAACCACTTTGAGCACCTCTTGTAATTGCAGAAGTCAAACATGACTTGTATTCATCTTTTGTTATTGGTATATTGAGTATTACAATTTTAATAGTGTTTTTCTTTTCTTAAAATGTGTATACATTTTTTTGGGCACCCTCTGTGTGTGTGTGTGTGTGTGTGTGTGTGTGTATAGTCACAGGATATAAAGTACAGCATAAGGAATACAGTGGTACCTCGGTTTTCGAACATAATCCGTTCCGGATGACCATTTGAGTTCTGAAATGTTCAAAAACATCTGACAGCGAGGCCTCAGGATCTTGCACTCAGTGGAAGCTGAGTGACATGTTCAACTTCCAAGGCGTGTTCGAAAACCGAAGCATTTACTTCCAGGTTTACGGCGTTCGTAAACCGAAATATTGGTCAATGGAGACATTCGAAAACCGAGGTACTACTGCATACCGTATTTCCCCAAAAATAAGACCTAGCCAGACAATCAGCGATAATGCGTCTTTTGGAGCAAAAATTAATGTAAGACCTGGTCTTCTTTTACTACAATATAAGACCGGGTCTTTATAATATAATAATATAATATAATATAATATAATATAATATAATATAATATAATATAATACCACGTCTTATATTAATTTTGACACGGTAGTCAATGGTATTATAACAGCTATATGTGATATCAGAGGGGTAATAGATGGAGGTGTTATCACTTTGTAAGGGGTATAAATGTCTAATTATTATGTTATTTTGTACACTTAAAACTAATAAATAAAATAAAATAAAAGTATTAAGAGTATCTCATAAAGATTTTGGCAAATTTCCAGTCTCTTTTTCTAGAAAAGGCGGATAGACACATCACTTTGTCATGTCCCTATTCCTACACAGTTAAATACACCCCAGTGCAACGACCAGGAATCGCAACAATTCTATAATTTCACTTGAAAGAATTTTGTATACTAAAAATATTCAGTCTTTCCACCAATAACTAGGTCTCCGTGTATTTGAATTAAATCTCTCAGTGAAATTCTATAGTTTTCTTAATAAAATTTAAAATTTCCCATCCCTCTTTTTAAAACATTTTCCTAAGCATTTTTATAATTTTTGCTCTTGTGAATGGAATCTGATCTTTTCATTTTCTAGACTAGTTATGGCTGGTGTACTGAAAAGCTATTATGTTTTTATCTATTAATTTCTTACTAAACTCTAATTAGACCTAATAACGCTCAGTCAAGCCCACATTTTTGCAAGATGAAAACAAGGATCTCTTATAGAGACCAAAAAAAAAAAAAAAAAAAATGCAAGGGAAGGCAGAAGCAAAGAAAAAACAACATCAGAAATGGTTAGAGAGCTTCCTAGGGGTGTGTGTGTGTGTGTAGATGGAGAAAAGGAAAAGTTGAATAATGTTTTGAATCCCCCGTTTCTACATGTCTTCAGATACCATATTTATATTGTGAGTGTATGTCATATGATAAGTCCTCAATTTATGTTTGTTAACGGAATAAATATAAACTACAAAACAGAATTTCAATAAATGAGAAATATTAACCGTATTATATGCATAAAATTGTGTTTTATATTTATTCAGAAGAGTAATGAAGGGTAAGATATCCCCATGAAAGGCAAAACAATGCTGAATTGATCAAACTGGTGCATTAATCCATGAATTCTGTCTGGTGCAGTTGACAGAATTAGGATTTGCATTGTGATATACATCAATTCAAGGCTCAAAGGCAAGATAAATTCACATTTTGAATCAAGAAGTTCAACTCAAACAAATCTGCCAAAAATGAGTGTTCTGGGACTGGCGGTTACTAGGAAACAGGGCAAAGCTCTTTGATGTGCCCTTAGCAACAATGGGACATGCAGTGAGCGTCACTTAGATCATAGCCCACCCTCCTCTTAGGCATAAAGCTAATCAAACTGGTCTTTCTAAAAGGGTTAAAACTGGTAATTTGTTAACGTAAAATAATATTCCTCTATGTGAGGGTTACTACTTAAATGGTAATAGGATTATTTTCAGGTGCTTTAAAATAATAAATAAATAAAGGTGAGGTGTAAGACATAATTATTATAATCAGTCAGGAATTAATTAAGCCACTCTGGTCTGCTTCTTCTACAGAAGTTTGCAGCCCAGTGCAGTAAAGAGAGTTCCTAATAAACCCTAGGCCATTAATCCTTTTAAATACCTAGGATAGTAAAGAACCATGAGAAAGTGAAAACCTCTCAAAAGTTAAACAAAGCATTTTGTTTCCTTGGAAAAATTCTTAGGTTCATTAAGACGAGATAGGAGAGAGAGAGGGGAGAGAGGGGAGAGAGGGGAGAGAGGGGAGAGAGGGGAGAGAGGGGAGAGAGGGGAGAGAGGGGAGAGGGGAGAGGGGAGAGGGGAGAGGGGAGAGGGGAGAGGGGAGAGGGGAGAGAGGAGAAAGGAGAGACAGAGGAGAGAGGAGAGGGAGAGAGAGAAAGAGAGAGAGAGAGTTTAGCTCTAAAAGTCCCCGTGAACCTATTTCAAATTAATTTGTGTATGAATCTGTGTAGGGAGCTTTCTTTATTTGATAAAAGAAGTGGGGGAAAGACATCACCTTGACTTAAAATTTTTTGACTAATTTCTAACTGTGCCTGAGGAGTTTCCAGTTTGTCTTCCAATCACCAAAGGATTTGTGACTCTTTGCAGTGTGACTGAGATTATACAGACAAATTACTTAAGAGCCCAAGGAGATTATCGCTAATTGGCATAGAAAGGATATGGCATTAAAAACAAAACTCTCTGAAATTCTGACAGTGCTTGGTGCCCAAAGGGTAAGGCAGTTCCCAATGGGGAAACACGGTGGAAATAAACACATCAGCTGTGATGGAAGGTGGATTTCTGAGGTTTTATGTAGATTTGAGGAGCTTGACTTCTCTTGCACTACGTTTTACAGAGCTGTGTCATACCAGCTGAATGGGGACAAATGATAGACTCACCTTAGCAACCCCTCTTCTTGCCGCCTGCCTTTGTTATAGCTAATTAATTCCCATTGTTTGTGAAATACAAATACCAACACTCACTAAAAGTCTACATGAAATATTTGTTGTTTGGATAATGCAGAGGTCAGAGATTGAAGATATTTGTGGGAGCAGTGGGAGGGGCAGGGAGAGAAGGTTCACACGAGCAGATAGTCAGAAATATGAAGCAGTGAATTTTTACAGGTATTTAGTTAATGATTACAATCGCAAAACACTGGGTTAGGTGAGGGACTAGTATCAAGTTTCCATCCTCAATGTATTTTTAAAAATCCCATAGGGACAATAATATAGATATATCTTAAAACTGAATAAAAATAACGTGGAAAAGGCAACAGAAAAATTCCAGCATAAAAATCAACAAAGTTAGGTAAGCCATTGGAGACCACTCAAACCAAACCCTTCATTTTGTAGTTGAGGAAACTGAGGCCTGGAGACATTAAGCATCTTGCCAGAGGCCACATCAATGGCCAGAGAGTCTGGCCCAGAACTCAGAGAGATCATATGTTCCTACAGTATACCGCACTACCTTACAGAATGTAATGTCAGATAACAATGTAAAAGATTAGTTTATGAGTTCAGGAGAGAGAGAAATCACTGTGTTTCCACATGAATAAATCACACTAGAATCTATTATAGTATTTATGTATTATAATATTATGTTATCTCAACCACACCTACAACGTCTACATTTTGGGAGAAATTTTTTGTAATTTTTTTAATATAAAGAATGATAATTCCTATTTCTTTCATTTAAGAGAGACATTAGTAAAATATAACAATGTTATGTTTGGGGATTCTTTTAATATTTTTAAGGCCCAGACTGGCAAGAACAAAGAATCACTTTGCTACCTAACGTGTTAAATATGTTGTCTATTTATATAGTAATTGTTTGATGGAAAATTCATCTCTTTTGTTCCTTCTTATCTTTCTTTCCTCTTGTCCATGCAGTGTATTTATGAATTATGCATGTGAACATAATTAAAAGTAACAATTGGTGAATTGTACTCCATGGACATTGTTCCATGTTTCAAGTCTTATTTAGACTGAACCAAATTTATGCAAAGAGAAGAGCTTATAATTAAATTCATAGCCATCTTTCTTGGGAAGGTTTCCTTTATGTAAAACTCTTTGCTTGCTAGAAGCTGTATCCCTGACCAAAAGCTTTGCATCTTTAAAAAATCAGTAGACAATTTAGCAGTAGCCCCCACCCCTTCCTGCAAATGAAGATTTCCTATAACTGCTTATCTATCTTTCTTTATTCTCTATAGCTTGGTTAGTCTGCAGATCATGTAAAACTGTTAAGAATTAGCTCCTACAGGGGTTCTGTTATTTGCCAACTAGGAACAGATACAAGTTAATATTGCCAATGGTTGAATGAGATTAATACTTAAAATACTCTCCTTTGATTATTCTCAGAAGCTCCCATAGTTTTTCATCTTTTGTTTTCTTGTTTGTTTTTATGTTCTAAGTGCAAGAATCCTGGAAAAGGAAAAAGACAGCTGAGACACTTAGAAAGATACTGCTCTCTCCACAGGAAATGTTTATTCAGAAAGGGAAAGATTAGTGCAAACATTAGCCCAGCTCCAAACTTCATTCATATTTCTCAAAGTATTCTTTCTTTAGGAAAATACTTTTTATTAAGGGATTCTATTTTTTAAGCTATGATCCAAGCTTAGCGGCATGAGCATACATACCAAGAATCATCTCTACTCCACCTCTATTAAAGCTTGGAATTTTCTGTTCTGAACCTGACCCCATACTTTACTAGCACATACCTGCAAAGTCTTTCTCTTTCTTGACCTAGGGTGTCCTTAGTGATTTCTCTCTCTGCACTTATCATTTTCCTGAAACAAAAATCCTCTGTAAAGATACCACATGATGGATTTGTAGTTAGGAATTGACTATTTCCTTCCACTGTTAACAATCATTTCTGATTCAAAGTCAATTTCTCTGCAACGTGGCAATATCATGAGATGGATAGACCTGAAGAAACTTCAGATTTGCTCTTAGACTCAGGGAAGAATGTGATACACAAGCACTGTAGCCTGACCCTGCTGTTTTAAAAGGTAGTTTGATATTCTCTCCTCTTCCTCCCTCTGCTCTTCCCTTCTCCCATGATTTGAAAAATGTCATGTTTAAAAGCTTTGGCTGGCCCCCAGTGTCATCCACTTGATCCATCATCATCTTCTCAGCTCATCTTTCTCTCTATTAAAAATAAGATATTTATATTTCTAGATGAAATGGGAGAAACCTGGGCCTGATAAATGACTTCCTGTTGTCATTATTGCCGAGTCATATATTATTGGCGGGAGTTCAGCCATGATCTAGTGTTATTGCCTTCTGTTATGCTGACTGGAAACGATCACTCATAATCACATACTGTAAAGTTTATTTTTAAGAATTAAACTGTTAATTAAAGAGAAGACTAATGAAGACAGGAAGAATGAATAGAAAGGTGGTGACAGATGTCACAGGCTGCAGGTGCTGAAGTCTATTGAGGAGATACATGGATTCCCTTAAATTATCCCATATCTCTGAATAGTTGAGTAAAGTCAATTATTATAAATCTTAAGGGAAAGAAACGGTTGTTTGAAATAAGCACTACCCCAATTTACTACAGAACCCCCTGGGCAATGGGGAAGGCAGCCCCTTCACAAACCTGCTGAGCAATTTCCCACCAGAACCTGGAGTGAAGCTATATAGTAACCCTTTGAAATGCCCCAACAGTTCAGTAGATGACCGTAGGAGAGACCCAGATATAGCATTAAGTACCCAGAATCATATAGTGAGGAAAGCATTATTTTTATTTTCACTCTTTCTTCCTATATCTAAGAGTATGTCTCAGGTGATTCCAGTATTTCTTTCACATCACCCACGACAGGCTAATCTTTTTTTTAACAAAGAGAGAGAAGACTATGAACCTTCTAATAGTACCTGGATAGAATGTAAGAATATCAGTTCACATTTAATTTGTTTTTGCAATTACCTTCTATGTATCGTAAGCAAAACTAGCATTTCATTTATGGTAGTCACACAACATTTCCTTTTAAAATCAACTAGTTTAAGTAAAAAAAGTAAGTACATTTAAATAAAATATTACGTAGGCAGTAGTAGACATAATACCCAGATATAACAAAATAATTGAAGAAAAGTTATAGTCTGAGTATGTGAAAAACAAAAACAAAAAACTGTGACATGTCATGCAAATGACCAAAGTTTGGGAAACGCTGGTTTAGCGGGATTTGTGTCAAAAACCACACAAAGGACTGAGGTAAGTCTTTAGTGTGGTGATAAAAACATCAGAAAATGAAAAAGAGATACTGAAATAAAATCAGTACTAAGTCTACCAGGAAAAAAATATCTGATGTTCCAAGAACTATTTTAGGGTGTCTTTTAACACCTATTGTTAATTAAACAAATCAGTTTTCTTTATCCAAAAAAGAAAGGGTGTTCAGCAATAAGTAAAAAAGGAGTTAATACTTGATTCCTCGCCTCTCATGCATTCCATTCAAAGTGACTCACACTGAAACTTACAAAAATAAGTGTATTTTGACTGGAAATGGAAGGTCTAAAGTGAGAGATTTATTTTAAGCTCACTTGACACTTGGTGGAGGGATACCGTTTCCCCAAAAATAAGACCTAGCCAGACAATCAGCTCTAATGCATCTTTTGGAGCAAAAATTAATATAAGACCCAGTATTATATTACACCCAGTCTATATTATATTATATTATATTATATTATATTATATTATATTATATTATATTATATTATATTATATTATATTATATTATATTACATTATATTAGACCCGGTCTTATATTATAGTAAAATAAGACCAGGTCTTATATTCATTTTTGCTCCAAAAGACGCATTAGAGCTGATTGTCCGGCTAGGTCTTATTTTCGGGATAACACAGTATATAAAATTGTCTGCTACAGATGACTACAGCCTGGTAGATATCTGTTCTTTTGCTTTGAGAAACCCTGAATTGGGGAATAGAATTTCCTGTTTCCTTATGGAGCCATCTCTCTTACTAGACTATCTAGCCTCCAAGACCTCAGAGGTTGTGTTCATCACTGTATTTCTAGGGACAAATTCATGGCTTGCTCATACCTGACACTCGTAAGTATTGAATGAGTGAGTGAATGAATGAATGAATGAATGAATGAATGAACAAATGAATTTAAGATCTTTACACAGGACCCAATCCAGTGAGATACAATAAGAGGAATGAAAAAAGTATCTCCTCTGGCAAAAAATAGTAACCAAACTACAGAAAGTCAACAGTTTGGTTTTCTCCCCACTGTTAACCTTAAAAGTGAAGGTCATAATCAGTGCATTTCAGCTGTCCGTGTTTTTATACTCAGTGCATGAGCTTTGTTCATCTCTCTGTGAAGCTGAAAAGATTATAATGAAAATGCCTAAAGAAAGAAGGGAGGGACAATGGTAAATAGTTTTCTCTGACAACTGATATCAGCATTTTCGCATAGCCTTGCATTTATTCGAACTAAAACGACAAATGTAGTACAATGAATAGATGAGATCTTTCTGTCTGGATATGGCATAAAAATAAAACAATACTGTACTGATTTTTCTCTCTGAGTATTGTCCTCCTCGCACAATTGCGGAACATTGGCAGAGCTGTTAACACCATTGATAGGAAACAAAGCAAAACTTGGGAGGGATTCTACAGCCCTGGGCTTGTGAGTGTCTAGGATTTACAACGCAGCTGGATGCCACGGTCAGACTCTTCTGGCTTCAATATCCTGCCAGCTACCATGGGGGCTTTTTTCTCTTCATGAAAGTGCACCTTTTCCTCAAGGTCATACATTTACAGTTTCTTAAAGAGATCCCTACTGGTCATGGGACTCCTTTCAGTTTGAGGAGCCTCCTGGGTGCTTTGAAGCATGGCTTCTTGAAAGCTGCCCTGCAGCCCCCTGAAGTGGACCGGGAATGTAGCTGGATGGACTGTTTGGAAGTGAAAGGACCTCCAGCATTCCACCATAAACTCCCTTCTGCCTTCCTCACAGAGCCCAACAATCTGCCACTGAAAAGTTTCATGGGCTTCCAGGAAAACATCCAAGTTTTATGCATGCTTAAATACATCCTAAGCAGGCCTGAGGGCAATTAAATCAGGTCTATATGATATAGCACTCTGGATAGAGAGCAAGCTTAAAATATTCCCTGGCCTGTGCCCTACATTGGAGTTTTTAATAGGAGCACAGTAACTGCTTCCATTCTGAAGTGATGGGCAAGGGGCCAATCATCCCCTGCTCTCCGAAAACCACTGGCGGAGGGAGCTTCATTTCCTGATGAATCATCCCAACTGACCCCAGAGGGCCTCTCAGGCCAAATGAGCCAAGGCCACGTTCTGTGGGCGCTCTGTGCCTGTAATCAGTCACAGTCAGGAGGAGGAAGTGAGGTCCTTGTACTGTAGGTGACGTGAGGACATGCTTCACTTATGCTTCTCCCATCTTTCCTTAGTCTCTTGTTTTATACCCAGTGGCCCACAGTGTAAAGAGACTGCAACTTTTAAGACCCGTGATGCCTTTTCAAAGGAGCCTGAGTAAGAGGGCTCCCACAAGCACGGGGAACTGAACAGAAGGTGAGCTGGCGGAAACACCCATGAAAAATGACCCAAAAAAGCAAGGATTCCAATTAGAGAGGCAGCTTCGTGTCCTGAGAAGAACACAGGCAGGGACCTCCAATAGATTTGGGATAGATTCTGAGCTTTCCCACCTTAGGTAAACAATGGAACCTCTATTTTTTTTCATTTGCAAGTGGGAGGAAGGAACAAGTTTTAGGAGGAAGGGGCACGATGTACGTAAAGTATCTCATGTATAAACAAACGGCAACTATGTTCAAGGTGCTGTCGTACTCTTCTACTTGTGAAAAAAGAGTTTTGTTTTTTTTTTTGAAGAGGTATATTTTGTCCTACTCTGTTTTCAAAGTTTATTCTGTTCAAGACTGCCTTAAATATATAAAGTTCTAGCTGTTCAATTAATCCCACTAGAATTAAATTCCATGAGAGCAGCTCATTGTTTTCCTACTTGCTGTGTTACCAGCTATTAGAATGTCATGTAACACACGGTGGTAGCTCAATACACGTGTTGGTAGATCCAGTTAACGCTCAACACTTTCAGCAGTAGGAAAAACACAGACACTATTCTTTCTTTGAGAATCAGCTCTTCCGTTATACCTTCCCAGAATGCTTCAGGCTCCCATTTGAGGCTGTTTATCTTTTTAAGATTGTGTTCAACATCCCCAGCTAGACTGGAGACTCTCAACAACAAGAATGCCTCATGTTTCTTCAGTACCTCCTAGCTCGGCACATCACACATGGCCCATAGATGTTAATATTGACCCTGGCAAATGCTTCCTAGGACAAATTGCTGTGGCTTTGGTAGAAACCTCTTCCAAGTCTTATTTCTGCCAAGGCACTTGGTTGATCTCACCCGCCATGAATCAGGGTCTGTATGTTTTCATTCTAATCTCTCCACGTATTGGATACTATAATTTATGAAATTTCCAATTTAATCAATCAACACACCTCCCCATACAGTTAAAATGGACTTTATAATTGGGAATCCTTTAAAAAGGCCAATAATAAGCTACTTTTTACCCTCTATTTAGTTTGAGTAACTAGCATTAATGTTGTTTTTCGCAAGTCGTATCAATCATTCTTAACACCCCTTGAAAAAACAACAGTGCTTTTGAAAACTCAACTCTGATCCTTCTGACTTCATCGGGAGGCCTATTACTAACCAGAATGGCTGTTTTAAGTATATATTCTCCCACAATTTCTCTTTCTCCTTATGTTGCAGAGTGAAGCTGTGATGATTAATCACTTAGGGATGAATCCACCTTTTCCCTCCTTGACTGAATATGAGGAAATAGCAGTGAGCATGTATCAAATATTGACTGTAGAGATAAGAACTGTGTTCTGTGGGGGAAAAATACTTTTTCAATGTTATGCTCATGACATATTTAGGACATCTATTTTATCATTATTTGGCTGCACGAATCCCTTTCTAAAACATGCTCAGAATATCAAGGAGTCATTTTATGTAACTATCACATAAGTGTATCTGGATAATCTATTCGTGCCCATTTTCCATTGGCTTCTGAGACAGCCTTTCATGTGGAGAAGCCAGCATTTCTAACATCGTTCTTCCCACAGAGATGAATATAAAGCCAGAAGAATCTTGTTAGACTCTCCCCAGCTTTCCTCCATATACCTTCCTTCTTACACCAGCCCTTCTCAGTTCTAATTCAAGGGGAAATACCAGCATTCCTCAAGAACATACAGAAGACACACAATAAGGACATTGCTTTGGATGGAAAACTCTGTTGGAGGGAGCAAAGGGTTAATTATTCTTATCTTCCTTGAAAAGGTTCTCTTTCCTCTCCAATGGCTGGAACAGAAAATTTTCTGCTGTGTTTCACTTTAATGTAGGACATGTTCAACTCACAAAAGCCAAGTAGGACCAGGACAGGGTAACAAGAAACCCACCAACATAGGCCTTTGAAGCCAGTACCTGGCAACTGGCAAACTCTTTCCAAGAGTCAAAACCTCAGAGTTAATAGTGGTTACATTCAAATAAAAGTCTTTAGAGAACTTCTATGTGTATAAAAATAGGTTTGTTGAACCTTAAATCATAGCAATTGTTAACTGTAATATCTGTCACCGATCAGTGGAAACTCATTGATCCTAATGGATTTACTAGATCAATGAAACAAGTCCACTACAATACCTGGTAATGTACTCAGGGAGTTCCCAATTTGAACAGAGTATGGGCAGGACAGAGCCCACTAAATGTTATCTGGGGTCCCACTCTTCTCTCTGCCCTGTTCCTGCTATTTATTAATGTTTTCTCTCTAAAAGTTACCCAGTTCTCCACCACTTTTTCTTTCTGTCTTCAAAGTCCTAAGACTTCAGGATTGATAGAAGGTGCACCAAGACTCTCTGTAGCCAGTGTCTGCCCAGTGATTGTTTTGGCTTTGTCTGCAAATGACTCACTCTACTTTCAATAGTTCAGAAACCACACAAAAAGCTATCCATGGGTTTAAAAACATTAAGTAAGGGCAATTATGGGGAGAATGGAATATAAGGAACATTCTTGTACAATTACAACTACAGCGGTTTTATCTACTCCTTGTTACAAATTGTTTCTTAACCACATCTCTGATTCTCAGACCTAATGGATTATGGCCAATCCACAATTCTTAATGTGCAATCCTTGGTCTAAATCACCTGTCTCCCCCTGTCTGGGCTTGCTCTTATCATGCTTACTAGCCATTTCTGGCCAATCCCCCTTCCCAGGGAAAGGTGGGTTCCTGGTCTAGTATTCAATAACACAGAGGTACAGACTTCTGGATGCCTATGCAAACCAGGTAATGCCTTCCCTCATGTGTAGATTCCTTCCTGGTTAGCTATAAGAGACTGCCCCCCCCCCCCATATGTTCCTGGCCTGGCAGACCACACTGCCTTCTCACAGCAACTAATTATTTTACTAGTAAGCACATTTTTCTCATTTCTGTAGTCTAGTACTCATCTTTAGTTTAATAGTTACTGATCAACCTGGTTCATACCCAGCAGCTCACCAAGTGAGTGATATTCTGATGTGCCCAGCGACTTTCTGTTCCTTCTTTCCTATGTTGAAGTTCATTCTCCCCAGACAATCAGTTTGGAAAACTATTTGGCAGTATACACAAAGAGAAATATATGCATGGCTTAGGACCCAGCTTTTCAACTCTTACGTATAGAACCCTCAGAAATGATCACAAATGTTCACCAAAAAAAAAAAAAAAAGAAATAACGTTTATTGTTATACCCTTGGTATTATCCAAAAAACAGGAAATAAATCAAATGTCCCCTACCATAGAATGAATAAATTAAGGTATGTTCATTCAATAGAATTATCATATAGCAAAAAAAGAACGAACAAACTAAAATTACAAACAACGTGGAGAAATCTCACAAACAATATTGAGTGAAAGAAGCCTGGCATAAAAGAATGCATGTAGTTTGATTACATCTTATTATGTGTAAAAATGGGCAGTCCTAAGCTATGATGTTAGAAGACAGGGTTACACTGGAGGAAGGGGATTGGCTAGTGACTAGAAAGGGTATGGAAGCGCTTCCAGTATTCTGGTAAGTTCTATTTCTTGGTCTGAGTGCTGGTTACATAGGTGTTTATTTTGTGAATCTGCATTGAGCTGCATTCTTATGATTGGTGCACTTTTCCCTATTGTTGTATATTTTAATGAATTACTTGAATGAATTTATTTATACAAATGAGTGATGTGCTTACATAAGTTTTTATTGGTGGCACTACTCATGTAATTCTCATCTAGGGAAAAAGGTTGAGGGGTTACAGGTGATGAGGCACCTTTTCCAAATATCACCTATTAATTTGGTTTTACAGAAGAGAACTCTGGGAACCAGACCCTGGAGAGAATTTAAAAAATAAAGTTAACAATCTATTTGGTGGTAGAGTTAGACTAGAAACCAGATACCATGACTCAGTCTGGCATTCTTTGACCACACAACATTCCTTTGGATAAGAAAACATCTTGAAGTTCTCTATAAAATAGTTTAGGCTTTTTAACTCAATTTATTATTCTTCCACTAGGTATATAAAAATTCAAAAAATTTTGCATGACGAAAAAGCTCCTCGTTATGACACTTCTGGACTATGAGCATTTCAGTGCCGTAGGTATGTAAGCCGCCCACAGAGACAAGTGGTCAATCTGGTTGAAAAATCCAAGGTTTCTATCCAGTCCCTGCTCCTCACACATAAAACATCTTCCTCAATCTCCATTTCTGATTCACATTACCTATATCAATACCTGAATAAATTCACACATTCAATGTGGTCGTTCAATACAATTAACTTCTGTCTACTAGGTACCAGGCAACGTTCCCGTTGTTCTAACAATAGTATTGGATTTGCCCCCAAACCATCCAGATCCTCTTATTAAGGTATCTAATAACCACAAGATTGTTAATTTGCAAGACTGCTGACTAGATTCACTGAAATGAATCCATCCCAAGAGTTCACCTATTCAACAGGTAAATTACGTCACTCCACTTACAAGCTCAGAGCCAGACAAATCACTACCGGGGTGGGGGGTAAGGGGTGGAAGAGATAAAGACGAGCAGTCCTAAAATCTGACACTTGATATACCATAGAGTCTTCCTGACCTCTTTCTAAAGCCTTATGTCCTATTGTTTAGCTATAAAATCTTAAATTGCTGAATATCTCTAAGCCTCAATTTTTTTCAGCTGTAAAATGGGAATGATAATAACATCAACCCCATTTGACTCTTGAAAGAATTCAATGAAAAACTGTAGAGAAGACCATTAGAACCATGCTTGGAAAGAGTGAGAGTCAATCATGGTTAGCCATTATTATCACAATAATGTTTATCCTTTCTCTTATAACTCTGTTGTCTTAGCTATTGGTTTACTGACTGTCTGAGAGTAGGTTTCCCCAAAATCAGACTCTGAGCTAAGGATTCAAATGCAAATGATTTATTAAGGCAATGTTTCTAAGAGAAACCAACACAGGAGTTTGGGGAGCAGGATAAGATAGGAAAAGAAGTTAAGAAATGGTGTGATTCCAGGTGAAGGCCAGCCACAGCCTAATCTGAGGCAGAACTGTGGAGTATAAAGTGTACCTCAGAGTTTGTCTGATCTCAAGGCAAAGTCACTGGGATTTTTATACTCCTGCACCTGTCTGTCATTGGCTAAGGGGCAGGAAGGGACGGGAAACTACCCCCAGGAGGTATCAGTTCTGAGAACTTTAGGCTCTCCATTGACTTGAAGCAACTCCAGAAGCATAAAGACAATCCTCTGAAGGTTTTATCAGAAAAGTATGGGTCCACAGAACTGGTAAAGGAGATCTGAGGGCCTGCGGCCAGCTGCTAACAATGCCTGCTGCAACTTCCCGTGACTGAATTGGTGCCGTCTGTCACCAACTTCATGCTCACTATCTGCCTGTTTGAATCTCTTTGCCAATGGACCACATTCTGCCTTATGCCTAGTTCTGTTTGACTTGTGACCCGGATGTATCTTCCACACCCAGACTTCTATATCCCAGTCTCCAGAAGAATGGCTCCCATGCTCCTTTCTAGGTGGAAAAATCCCTGGATCTGCCTAACCTGGATAACCTGCATGGCTTACACCAGCCGGCTTCTATTCCTGCTTCTTTCCCACTGGCAGGAGGAAAACTGGTACCATGTCTCTTCATTTCGAAGTGCAGAAGTCTTTGAATTATCCAGAACTCCTCTTAGAGTCGATTTATTTATTTTTATTAGTTATATATTTTATTTATAATTGTGTATATAATTTATTTATTAACTATATGTGTGGCTTAGTTTGAGCACATGAGCAGTCACAAGAATAAAAGAACTGAGAACCAAATATCAGTATTTGTAAAACCAGGAAAATAACTTGTAAACCAAATAAATACACGAGGAGGAAATATCAAACTTGGCACATACAAACAATGAAAAATGAATCAAACCTATGTTAAAAAATCAATTCCCCGTCCCATAATTTATGTCAGTATTTTACATATAATAAAATCCTCCCTAAGCAAATAACTGATAAAGCAATAAAGCTGTCAGATGCAATACACAGACTGTTTGACTGGACTATCTAGAAACACTCCCATTCAGAGGCAGATATCCTGTTATATTAAGCTGCATTTATCTATTGTGTGATAAACCTGACAAGTACTAAATCAGCTGCCTCACAAGACTCTCTGGAAATGCACCTCTACAAAGGCTGATATTTAATTATATCACCCTGACTGTGAGATATAATTGCACCAATTATGTGATAAGAGCAAAAAGGGGAGTAGAAATTAACTTCCATTGAACAAAAAAGTCATTATCCATTATTGAAGATAAGATAGGACATGTCCATTGTATCTTAAGACTGGATTTATTCATCAATGTTTCAGGTGCTAACTCTGTACCTACATGACTTATAAAAGGTCAACCCAGCAGCGAGAATGTTATCCACAGGTAAAACTTCCTGACATCTGAAAACATACTCGTACATCAGCATGAGCTCCAAATATCTCAACCCCAAGATGTTGTATTTCTCCTCATCCTGGCTTTTCCGCCTGTGTTCACCCAAGCTAGAATACTTACAATTATTCTTAGCTACCCCCTCATCCCTTACATCTATTGGGACATCAATTCTTCACACTTCTATGTTCTAAATTCCTATTAGTTCTGAGCCCTCTTTCCCATTCTCTGATTCCGCTGTCTTATTTTATGTTCTAGATATTTCTTGACAAGTCTGTTGTATTTGCTTCTTGTCAGGTCTTGCCACCCCCACCCTTGCGGCTCCCCAAGCTACTGGCAGAATATTGATGTCAAGATAAACTTCTAAAATGCAGATCTAGTCATGTCACTTTCTTTCCTTAAAAATGGCCAAAAATCGGGGCAGCCGGTTAGCCAGTTGGTTACAGCGCGATGCTCGTAACACCAGGATTGCCGGCTGGATTCCCACATAGGCCAGTGTGAGCTACACCCTCCGCAACTAGATTGAAACAACTATTTGAGTTGGAGCTGATGGGTCCTGGAAAGACACACTTGAAATAAAGTTTTTTTAAAAAATGGCCTAAATTCAATGACAAAGAGCTCAGAAGAAGAAGCCAGATGAGAGAATAGTCTCAAGGATTCCATTTACAGAAAGTTAAACAAACAAACAACAACAACAAAACAGGTAGTGCTCAGGGAAGCACACTGGGGTGCTGTATTAGTATCCTATTGCTGCCGTAACAAATTACCAGAAATTTAGTGGCTTAAAACAATACACATTTATTATCTTACAGTTCTGGAGATCAGAAGTCTGAAATGGATCTTTTGGGGCTAGAATTAGGTGTTAGCTGAGCTGTGTTTCTCCTGGAGGCTCTAGGGGAGAATCAATCAGTTCTTCGCTTTTTTCACTTTTTAGAAATGGCCTACATTCCTTTGATTGTGACCCCCTTCCAGCCATCAGATCATTCTTACTTCTGCTTCTGTCATGGCGTCTCATTCTCTGACTCTCCTGCCTTCCTCTCTCATTTATAAGGACACTTGTGATTATATGGGGTCCACCAGATAATGATCATCCAGGATAATCTCTCCATCTTAAAATCTGTACTTCAGTCACACCTGCGAAGTCCCTTTTATCCTGTAAGGTAACCTGTTCACAGGTTCTGGGAACTAGGACAAGGCCAGCCAAACTGGGGGTGTGGGTGGGGGAAGGACATTATTCTGCCATCACAGGTGATAAGATCATAAAGACGCCCAAACAAGTGATGAGCGTGAAAACCAGCACAGTTTACCTTTACGTGGGAGAAAGGGGTTGTGATTAGAAAGAAGCGTACAGAAACAGCCTTCTAGGGGGACTGGAAATCTTCAGTTTCCTAAACCAGGTGGTGGTTATGCGAGCATTCACTTTAAAAGAATGTTTTAAGCCATACATTTCCTTTTTTGGCATTTTTGATATAGGTGTTTATTTCACATTGAAAAAACAAGATTTTTAAAACCAGCCTAAAAGTCCCTATTATACTATTTTGGATACCTGATCCTCACAAAATGGCCCCGGTGTCCTTTGCCAACCTCATCTCCAGGCACTCCCTGCCCCTCCTCTGGGTCTCCTCCCCTCCTCCACCATTTCACCTTCCATCACTGACCATAGGATGCTCTTTTACACCTTTGTGTCTTTGCACTTGAAATTCTGTGGGTCTGCTTTTACCTGTCTTGCTTGGTGAGTATTATCACATTCGTTAAAGCACAGGCCAAATGCCACATCCCATGCTAAGGTCTCCTGAGTCCTCTGTCCCCTCCCTTCAAAGAGATTCAGCTGATCCATCCCCTGTGCTGCCGCTGCATTGTGTGGATAACCCATCATAGCCTTGGCTGTGTTCTGTTGTGAATTGATATTTGTCTCTATTTTCTCAGTGAATCTCCAAGCAACTTTAACACATTTATTTCTTAGCAAAGTGCTTGGCGTACATTCTATACTTAATAAATACACTTAAAAAAAAAAAGTGTGTGATCCATTTACCGTGTGAAAATGGCTAGAGGATGGGGTTGGGGCAGATGGAGGTTGAGAAAAATGGAAAGAAGCCAGGTTCACACAATCATATTCTAGGCCCACCAAACTGGATGAAAGAAATTACTGTTTTGAAAATAGGCTTAAATCCAAAGTGTATAGACACTTCATATATAGTTAATTCTCATGATTCGCAGTAGTTACGTTCTATAATGTCACTGGGAATACTGAACTATTGTTCCCAGCAAGAAAAGCTGGGGCCATGTTGGGAGGAGGTCACATTAAGGTACCCAGAATAATATAATAGAGACTTTTAGGCAGGTTTTTATTTTTTATTTGTTTAATGTGAAATAAACACATATAGTACTGAACTCATGCTCCTAGGGGAAATATAGGGCTAGGTACCTGTGAAACGCTGCTAAGAACATTTTCATCAACTAGTCAATATGTAACATTGTTTTAGGCATATTTCTGTTTAAAGACTCCTTATTTAATATATATTGTTGATTCATTAACTTTGCACTCATGGCCAACATCACTATAACTCATGCCTGAACAAAGCTCACCTAACACCCATATTTCCTCCATAAGATACATCACAGCCTTCTTGCTTAGGACACTCAGCACTATACTTAGCGGCTATTTTAAACAGAGGAATCATCAACAAAAGCACAAAGAGGAGAAAAACATGGTACTAAACGTGCCACGAAAAGGATACTTGTCTAGAGTATGAAAGCTGAAACAAGACAGAGCATCTCTTCACCTGGTTTCATATCAACTGGGAACATGCCTATCTGGCCACTGAGATTTTTTGCTGCTTTGTACCTGCCCCTGTACACAAATGACCACTAACATCTGTGGAATATTGATTTAGCGATTGCAAATAAATTTTGGCAAGTAGGTGAATTCACAGATACAAAATCCACAAATTATGAAAATCAACTATGCATTATTTTAATTTTCCTATTATCCCCATTTTCCAAGAGTGGAAAAGAAGAGTTAGAGTATTGATAAGCCTAAGGTGACCCGTTGATTTGCCCCCTAGGCAGAATTTAAATGGCTGAAGCTCTGCCTGGGGCCAAGCCTTGTGCTCTGCCCCCTACAGGCTAGTTGTAGTCCTGCAAAGTGGATTTTAGAGTGAGTCTTAGGGACCACAGGTTTGGGGACTGTGTTTTCCACGGTTTCTTTTGTTCAGTGGTTCTGACTTCTTAGCATACTTAGCTTGTCTTGCCTCTTAACAGAATTCTACTGGAACGTTGTCGTTATCTTCTTTTGTTGGTTTTTAGTTTGCTTTCATGGCATGAATAGATTATTTAAAGGAACTACTCTTTCTTACGGTAAGATGGTCCCAAAAAGATAAATTTAATTTTAAAATATTCATAAATCTGACACCTGAGAGTTTATTAACCATTCTTCATTATTAATTAATAGAAACTCAGTTAAGATTTACTGTCCTCCTTCAGTATAGTCTATTGACTTTACTGACCTTGGATCTTTAAAAATTATAAGAGTGATATAGTTTCTTTGAGCTCATCTCACACTCCCAGGGATATAGGAACCCAAGAAAAGGGAGAATGGTTTCTGATACACGGAAAACATTCTATGTGAAGGTTTCAGGGTTCTTCTATGTGCATGTTTCCAGCTATGGCCCACTTTCCATTTAGCCACAGATCAATGGGAATTAAACAATTTCGTTATTTATTTATGATGCAAAAAGCATTTTCCATAATATATGTTCCACTGTAAGTGTTCATCATAAGCAAAATGTTCTTAGATACTCATTTTATGACATGTAACAGCCTTAAGCCAAGACAACCACAGATCACAACTTCTGCCTAAGTAATCATTTGACCAGAAAATCCTGGTTTGGACTCAATTTTCAATAAATATTATGCTGTCAACCTCTCCTTATTAACATTCCCTTTAATGTGATTATGACTGTGATTTTCATAAGATCAAATTCTAGAATTTCACATAATGGCAACCGAACAATTCTGTAATGACTACTAGGAACAAGGTTGTTCCAAGACGTTGAAATAAAGTTGAATGTTGATCAAGTCAATACATCCTGAAACCTCTTCTGTTTTCAAACTTAGTCCCTGCTTTCACGTCATAAGGAATAGAAATGAAAAAGGAACTATTAAGCAGCTAGTTGGAGAAGCGTTGTGTTTAAATCTTTTCTATTTTTAAAGCAAGTTTCTCCTTGTATAACTATTCAATTATATTGACCATTAGCTACTCCTCACCTTAGGTATCTTTCAAAAGCCACCCAATGAGACAACAGGTCAACATTTTATTCCATTCTTGTTAGAATGACAACCAAATGGCTTCATTTTCTGTACTTGACACTTACAAGGTGACATTCTTCCTGCCCTCTTTGATTGATTCAAGAATTCCACAGCAATCTTAAATTGTTCTGGTGAGTCACTACCTGAGTTTTTACAATTTGATTACAATTCTGAAAATGACAAACAGCCTTTTACTCTGGATGCTATTGGAGGTTAAGAAAATATTTATGTAATCAGCAATGAGCACAGAGAATCCAAGAAGTCATTAATGACAAGTTATTTTATGTGAGGGATTGCAGGCAGGTCAGATTCAGAGCTTAAGCAAAAGTATTTTCCTGTAACTTTTCTCCAAATGAGCACATTAAAGTCAAAGAAAGAACAATGCTTTTGCCATAATTCAAAGTTTTCTGAAAGCTAAATGACCTTTTTAAAAAATTCTTGGCCTCAGGATGTGATAAAAATGAAAGGGATATGAATACCTACAATGCAGTAATGAATTGTAAATGGCTTAGTAATCCACCTCCAGCGCTCACAGATCCTGTCCAAAAAGCATCTATTCATACATTGGAACCATCCAACAATAGCTCCTTCTACTGGTATCTGAATTCCTTCTCAAATTGAAAAATTATTCTGGTGATGGGGGGGGGAAAAAGGCTTTCCTAGATGATCTTGGTACATTTCTTTGTTATTTACTGTATCTAATTTAAAATTCATTCTAACATATCAAACAATATGTTATAGATCAAAATAAATACATTACATGAGTCAGGCTGCTCCATTAACTTTATATTTAAGAAAAACTATTGAATGCTGCAGCCCTTTTCCTCCTTCCCAGAAGGAGTGTCTGATGGTCTCAGACTGTGCTCTGAATGGAGAATGCAGACCCTTCCAGCTCATAAGGTATGTTGTCTGGCACTCACACTTTGGAACCTCACTCCACAACAGACACATTCAGGTGGTCAAATCCAAACTGGAGAGGGGGAGCTCAGCAACGTTCTAGAGCTTGAACTTCAAGTGTCATTACAAGAAAAGAAAAAAAATTAGTGGATGGTAAGGGGCCTGCAATCAGGAGCCCTGGGTTTTCATTCTGGGGCTTTTAAGGCTTCAGTTCTTCATCCCTGCCCCTCTTTAGCTATTGTGATGCTTAACTAAAATTACTTTGAATGTTTCCACACATAGCCCAGTTAGATTTGGATCTTAGGAGGCAGGGCATGGGTAACAGTATTATCTAAAGCTCCCCAGGTGATGCAGGATTGAGGACCAATGAGTTAAAGTCTCTCCCTTGTGGTTGTTCTCTCTTGGAGACATTTGATCTACAAACACACAGCCACAGTATGTCATGTGGTTAGGTGGGAAGCTCTTCCTACCTCAGTCACCCAGACACATCAGGAGGAAGTACATCTCATGAACAATGGCTGAGTCTATGAAGGGGAAACTACAGAACCTACATATGGGTGGGTAACATTGGGAGTGAGTCACATGCATAGCAAATATCCCTGTGGCCCAGAAAAGATTCGGGCCCAGTAGTGGCAGCCTTGCAATAATGGATAAGATAGTCAGCCTCCACAAAGCCACCTGGTTCAACAGTGACTCAACAACTGAAGCAAGGATGGGAGAACACAGGGCTCATATAGTCTGGTTATTTTGTTACCGTAGGCAGAAAGAATAGAGCCTCAGGGAGAAAGGGGGAGGAAGAGAAGGACGAGAAGAGGGGAGACAAAGGAGAGAGGAGATGAGATCATCCTTAAGAAAAAATATCGAAAGTACAACAACCAGACTGGCCAGAACTAGATTTCAGTGGCCGGGAGCAGATTCCGGACGCCATCTTGCCTCTCAAGGTGAACTTTAATTATAATGGATGATAATATTATTAACGTTGTGGTTAGGAAATATCTCCACTCCCTATGTCACTATGACAGGTCTGACAAGAGCCAAGTAAGGACAACAATCCCTCCTTCTGACTGGAAAGAGTGGTCAGAAAGGGCCCACCTAGTAATGCCTACCCTAAAATGTCACCCCTAAAACTTGAGTATTTCTCACCCTCATAAGAGTAATAAATTCCTAAGCCTCTTTGTTTTACAGGACACCTGCTCTTCTCTGGGCCTGGCCGCTCTCACCTTCTGGAGAGTGTACTGTCCCCCTTTAATAAATTAACGCTTTCTTGGCTTATTTGGTGCATCTTTGAATTCTTTCCTGCAATGATACCAAGAACCTGTTGTCCAACAACAATTTCTCAACTTGGCATTTGGGAGCAGATCTGAGTCCTTTTGAACTGAGCCAACCCTCTGGCTCTTAGTCAGCCAAGGAGCTGGGACTGGGATGAAGAGACAGGTGAGGAGAGACCCCAGAGAGATACTAGATTTCCTGCTATTTTACCATGTTTTCAGTTCATTACATCATATATTATTATGTATTACATCATCAGACAATTATTCTGTATAGTGGTATAATATACATTTCTGAAAAGAGTTATTGAAAAAGTTGACTCTAGATGCTTTTATCCCCAAAAGATACAAATAACATCTCTGTATTCTTCCATTTAGCAAAACATATTGTTGGGTCTCTTGGCTATGAAAAGAAAATCCCCAGAACATCAGCTGGATGATAAATGGGTGAAACTAAAAGAAAGAAGTCGCTCTGCATTGTGTATTGTGTTCCACCTTATGACTGCACTGTGATTTATTTGTTTGTTCCCTACTCATGGACAGTTTTGCTGTTTCCAACTTTTTTGCTATTACAAATATATATATGCATATATAATATTTCATATATTTTAAATATAAAAATAAAAACATTCATTACAATATATATTTGTGTCATATAGCTATATATGTGTGTGTGTATATATATATATATATATATATATATATATATATATATATATACTTCTGTAGAATGAATCCCAGCAAATCTGAACATGAAGAGGCATATGAATAATCACTAGGGGTCTTGTTAAAATACAGATTCTGATTCAGTAGGTCCAGGATGCGGCCTGAAATTCTGCATTTCTACCAATTTCTCAGGATGCTAGTGCTGCTGGCTCATGGACTACATTCGTTCTGAGTAGCAAGTTTAGGGGACATGTACTTTCTTTTATTTCGATACTCATTAAAATGAGGAAGAGAGGGGAAGATTAAAAGTGAAAAGTAGAAGAGTGAGAACGAAATTTTGTAACTTCATATATCTATGTATTGTTGGAACGTGTTTTAGTGTACATACAAATATTACCTTAGTAATTTAAAAAATAGATGTTTGACAAAAGCAATGAGATAATTCTAATGATTAGCAAGTGGAAAATATTTTTTTCTCTTCCCAAGCAATAACCAGGTGGGTTTCTCTCATTCTCTGTCATATAAATGAGTTTTCCAATATTCCTGTAAAATTTCTAGAGAGATTCTTATTTTTCTTTTCTCCTGCCTCTACTGTAAATTGATCTCTTACAATTTTTTTCCAACCACCTGCCTAGAAGTCCCATCCTGCATGCAGCCAGTGCCTTGTAAAGTCCCCACAGCTTTCTCCTCTTTGTAAAATGCAAATATCTCACATGATCCTGGGCTTCTCTCTGTTGGGGATGAATGATGGAATTTCCTGCCTGAAACAATGAAACTATTACAGGACATCTGAAAGTCAGGTATGCCAGGATGGTCAACTCCATTTCTTTGCAAAACCCGTCAGTGACCTAGCCTGCAGAAAGTGGGTCCAAGCAATTCCAGATGTTAAATTAATCATAGGTAACTGACTAAACTTTATTCCACGTTATTTTATTTATTTATTTATTTATTTATTTATTTATTTATTTAGTAAATCTGTTTTTATGAGTTTTTCATTGTAGTTTTCAGAAACCAGAGAAGATTCAGATAGTTGGAAAAAAATCTCACTTGATAAACCTGATTTTTAGAAAGAAAAATCTACAGGAAATATAAGAATGGATTTGAAATAATTCTGATAGTATAAGAAATCCTGGTTTGGAATTGCAAATTGGTGCAGCCGCTATGAAAAACAGTATGGAGGTTTCTCATAAAATTAAAAGTAGAACTATGACCCAGCAATTCCACTCCTGAGAATTTATCCAAAGACATCCAAAACATTAATTTGAAAAAAATATATGCACCCCTATGTTTATTGCAGCACTATTCAGCCAAGATATGGAAACAACTGAAATGTCCATCAGTAGAAGACTGGGTAAAGAAACTGTGGCACATTTATGTAACAGAGTATTACTCGGCCATAAAAAAGAAGAAAATCTTACCATTTGCAACAACATGGATGGACCTAGAGGATATTATGCTACATGAAATAAGTAGGACTGAGAAAGACAAACACCATATGATCTCACTTATATGTGGAATCTAAAGAACAGAACAAATGAGCAAACAGAACAGAAATTGACTCAGAGATGTAGAGAAAATATGGATAGTTGCTAAATGGGAGGGGGATGGGGATGAGGGAAAAGGTGAAGGGATTAGAAAGTACAAATTGGTGTTCACAATATAGTCATGAGGATATGAAATGCAGTATGGGGAATATAATCAATACTGTTCTAAAGATTACGTAGGGTGCTGGATGGGCACTGGGTTTCTCAGAGGGATCACTTCATAGATTGTGCAGATGCCTGACCACTGCACTCACACCTGAAGTTGAACAAAAATAATACTGAATGTCAGCTATAATTACATATGTATATAATATATATATATTATGTTATATTATATTATACTATACTATATTATATATATGTGTGTATATGTATATATATATATATACTTGTCTGTGCGTGTGTGTGTGTGTGTGCATGGAGAGAGACAGAGAGAGAGAGAGAGAGAGAGAGAGAGGTAGTCACAGGATGTGAAGTACAGCATAGGGAATATAGTCAATGGAATTGTAACAGCTATATATGATGTCAGGGAGTAGTAGATTGTGGGGGAGGTTATCACTTTGTGAGGGGTGTAAATGTTTCACTATTACATTGTTTTGTAGGCCTGAAACTAATAAAAAAATAAATAATTAATTTAATTTAATATATAAATAAAATTTTAAAAAGAAAAATTGTGGCTTACCTTGATGACCATACCAATAGAAATATTGGGGTCAGCAACTAATTCGAAGATCTAATTAATGCACTGACGGGTGATAGATGACCTTGAGAGCATAATTCCAACTATTTTTTTGTTTGTCACATTGTTTCTGTTAACTCAGAAACCTGCCATTCACAGTACTCTTTGCCTGTTTACTCATCAGCCAGCCCAAGTGGGTGATACAATGGCTCCGCCATTTTCTAGCAAAAAGGAAGATGAAGCTGTCAATGACTGAACCCTTGGCAATGTAAAAATTGGAGATTAGCCGTTTTATTTCAAAGTTGGTTCGTATTTTATTAGTTGAAACTTGGAAGATCCCAAGGAGAGTTAACATTTTACAGTTTATACACTGTAAACTAGAACATAAGGATTTATTGGAACCACAGATCTCACTTCTTGATCCTTTGTGAAGACAACACCCTAGCATTTCTTTGGGCTAAGAATCAGAATGACTTCCCTGGTTACAAGACCCACTTACTGAGGCAAAAAGCAAGGTAGATTTGTTATAAGCAGAGAAGATGGCAAATGCTAAGAGACAGGTGTGTGTGTGTGTGTGTGTGTGTGTGTGAGTGTTTGATGAGCATCTTGTAAATGTCTCTAAACCTAAAGTCATCAGGGCAAAGTTTACCCGTTGCTTCTCCTCAGGCTTTCTAAATAGTGATGTGTAACATGCTGGTATTAGCAGAGGAGAGTGTCCCAGCTCTAGCCAGTCAGGTGCCATTATGAGGCATACCACAAATAGGCTGAAACTGACTTCTGATTCACTGGCCTTGGTTAGACAGTCTTAAATATTCAAATACCGTGTGCTACCCTACTTTAGTCCTATTTTTACCCTCTCATCACAGACTATGCTCATTGTGGCATTATGATCACAGTTGAACAATTATTCCATAAAATAATTATACACAGCAACTTTTCCAGATTCTCTGGGAGACTTTGAAATTGGAAATTGTGTTTCAACCAACAATGTTGTATGCTGGAGTAGCTGCAATAAACGGAAACCATTAGGACTATTTGCAAACTAAGTGGATGTGTCTTTGTTAAAATTTGATGTTTATTTTTAATATGGTTGCCTGCCCTCCTTTATTTGAACAGCTCATTACACCTTAAATATAAACCACATGCACACTAGAGCATTTATGTAATTTTCTGGGGCAAAGAATTTGGGCTGTGATCCAACACTAAAATATATTACTTTAATATTTATTTGCATCTGTTTGGTATTGTCATGATCCACACAAGACTGAATCATTTTGCTTTTCTTTAAAAAAATAAAAAGGGAAGAAAAGTCTGTTCACAGACTACCTCTAGTCAAGTGGATTTGAAAAGCTTCATTTACGATTCAGTTCTTCCTCGCAGATATTAGTATCATAAGCACTGATGAAGAATAATGTAATGAATGATGAATTCTGAATAATACTGTGGCTGATTTGGTAAAGCTATGTTTTTGGCTTAAACAATAGGATGTTTGATCAAATCAACCACAGAGAAGGAAATGGTATTGCAAAAGATGAGTTTCTAATTGAGATAGACAATGAACTCTGCGTCAGAAACAGCTGCAGGAAAACGGAGCCCATTGCATTTTCACATGTTAATATGCTGAATTCCACATTAGACAGTCACAATTTTGAGTCCTAGCATATCCAGGTGCCTTTACATCTGTGTAGTATATTTAGAAAGGAAGAAAAGTCAGATGGAAAATGTTATGTTCATAGTATTCTTTATTTTAGGGTTTTTTCTTATTAATTTAATTAACATTATAAGCTATGCAAATGAAGATGGTGACATTATTTATAAATTTAGATGTCACAGTTCCTCCCTTTTCCATACAAAAGGACATGTACTCTGGTCCTATGGTAAATATCTAGGTAGTATGTTGAAAGAAGCCAGGCAACAAGAATTATTTCTCTACAGAAGGTATTAGGCAAAGTAATGCTGGGGAGAAATTGACCCCAAACCAGTGACTCCATGCTATGAAGGTTCATAAGTTGCTGCGATGTGTTCCCCCAAAATTCATGTTGAAGTCCTGATCCCCTGTCTGATGCAGAGACTTTGGGAAGTAACTAGGTCATAAAGATAGAGTTCTGAAGAATGGGATTACTGCCCTTATAAGATGGGAAACCTCTCGTGGCCAGATGAGGATACAATGAGACGACAACCATCTGCAAACCAGGAACTAGACAGCATATCTGCCCGTACCTTTATCTGGAACTTACCCGCCTCCAGAACTACGAAAAATAAATATTTGTAAAGCCGCCCAGTCTGTGGTATTTGTTATAGTAGCCCAAGCTAAGACAGTCGCTAATAGTATATATCCAACACAGGTCAACAGGAGGCTTTCTTCCATCTGCACCAAGAGCCCCAGGTTTGATGATACTCTACCGTCTTATAATGTCACCATGTCAACACAGGCTACACAGGATTGCCACCTCAGGGAAAATGAGCGTGGAGAACTCATCCACCCTCAGTTCCTTAAATGTGCAGTAGCAAGAATCACTTTCACTCACAGGCCATTGACCAGACTGGTCATCTTGCCCCACACCAACTAAGGGACATTAGCAAATGCAGGGAAGCACGGAATATTTGTGAGCATTACTGTCACCACCATAGTACGTTTTTTCATCTGTGGACTAAAAAGTCCAAATCAATTATCTTCTCCAACAGGACATATTGTGTTGGGAGTCAATGTCATCTCTTTACACTTTGCCAAATATTGTGTATATTATTAAATCCAGTTTTTACAGTTCAGTGTAACTATTGCAATGTATGAGAAACCCTAATGTGAATTTACATGTCATTCACAAAAATTAATTATTTTTTTAATGGCTACCTCTCTTGGATTTTGTGGGGTTCTTCCCCAAAATTTCTTGTAAAGACATATCCATCCAGTAAGACTCTTGGTACACAGGAGAAAAATTATAAATTAGTGAAAGCATTGACAATTCTTAGGAATGGCCTCCAAAGACACAGAATTTATGATGAGCCTTCTTCATAACGTGAAATAATGTATGCATTCATATAAACTCTCACTTTGGAAATAACTAATTGAACTCATTCTCCTTATAGAGCCGAAAGCAAGTTTTAAAACAGCATTTATCAGTGGCCTCGGTGGAAAGGATCAACAAATCCCAAAGGCAAGTTTACACATTGATCTCAAAAAAGACCTGATCTCTAGGATGTACTTGAGAAATTCTAGGCTGAAATGGGGTAAAAGTGGAAAGCTTATGACTGTCTGAAATGGACCTATGGAAGGGACGTGGGAAATAAACCAGTATAACTGGAAGTATTAAGTTGGGCTCAAAAATGTTTCTTAAATTATATAATAATAATAATTAAAAAAAAAAAAAAAACATGGACTAATGGAGGAGCTTACACTAAAACAGGAAGAATAAAGAAAAGGAAGATGTTACACTAAAGTTACAACAAGTTATAGAACAATCAACCTGGAGAACCACCTGAAGTCTGGCTGAACAGAAGTTTTATAACTAAGGATGCAAAGAAGCCACGTCAAGGCTGGTAGGAGGGGCAGAGATGCAAACCTGGCTGGTCCCAAACCTCCGTGTGGCAGCTGAAAATAGGGGAGAATACCTCGACCACAGAGGTTCCCCCAGAGGAGTGAAGGATCCCAACCCCATTCCAGGCTCCCCAGCTCAGAGTTCTGGTGCCACAGGAGCCCCCACAGCATCTGGCTGTATAAAAACAGTGGGGATTCTAACCATCCAGGTGGGAATGAAGGCTGCAGCAACCCAGACTTCCTCTTAAACGGCCAGCACACAGACTCACTCACTTGCAGGCACTCACCTTGGGCTCCAGCGGAGGGACAGTGACTTGGGGGGGCTTCAGAGGCACACGGGGGAGCAGACTGAGGTGTGTGGCTTCTAGGCCAGGGCTGGAGGACAGTCACCATTTTTCCTGCTAGGGGGCCTCCTTTCTTGCAGCCGGGAAGGTGGCAGCCATCTTTAATGTGTTGAGCCCGCCCCCTACTCTTACGGCCAAATCTGAATCTGATTGGTCTGATGAGCTCCACAGCTCTGCCTTGTTGACTTACTGGGATCCCGCCCCACCCAACTCCCCAAACACCAAAGGGCTTTCTCAGCCAGCAACCAGCCCCACAGTCATTACCCTCTTTCTTTGAAAACTATCAGAATCTATAGACACCAGGCCAGTGGTGGCTGGCCTTAGTGTGTGCTGAGACCTTTCTTGAGTATCTCCAGGCTCAGCACTGGCACCACACCAGAACCTACATTAACCTGGTGACCACAACTCTTCTCATCATTAGATTCCTTGAGACCCTGCTTCACCCAACTTGCATACCACATGAGGCTTTGTCAGTGGCTGAACTTTAAGAGACCCAGCAAGTGGCAGCAGGCCTCAAGGTGTCCTGGGTTTTGTGGAGCTGCCCCAGGCTGGGTACTAGTGGCAGTCATCCTCAGTTCATAGCGTGGCCTCTCCCATGTGCCTCCAGGTTTAGCACAGATAGTAAAAAACTGTGGATCACTTTGTAGCACCTACCAGGTAACCCCTGGCCAGTCACAGGCAGTGGGTAACCTAGGCCTGCACCACAGCCCCTCCCAAGAAGCCTCAGAACCAATATACCTGGAGGTTGGCTTCAGACCACAACAGAGCACCACCCAATTAGCCCACAAGTAGCACACACAAAGGGCAGTCTCAACAGGCACCAGAACCTGCTGGGGCAAATTCCACTCAGTGGGGTCAGTCCCCCACACAGCCCGTAAGCTGTGGACATGGCTAAACTCCACAGCCAGTCAGCCTGAGGGTCAGTCTCACCCACTGAGGTGTCATAGCAATCAAGTTCAACTATAACAGGAGGGCACGCACAACCTACACAAGGGACACTCCTGGTGCACCAAAATCAGGTGACCAGGGAGACTATGCCAGGGCCCCACAGGTCACCTACTACATAAGGCCATCTGGCCAAGACTGGGAGACATAGCAGATCTACCTCATACATAGAAACAAACACAGGGAAGCAGCCAAAATGAGGAAACAAAGAAATGTGTCCCAAATAAAAGAACAGGAGAAAACTCCAGACAAACAACTAAAAGAAATGGAGGCAAGTAACCTACCAGAGATAGAGTTCAAAACAATGGTTCTAAGGATGCTCAAGGAACTTAGTGGGAACTTCAACAGAGAGATAGCAAGCATAAAAAAGGTCACAGAAACCATAAAAATGAACCAGTCAGAAGTGAAGAATACAATAACTAAAATGAAGAATGCACTAGAAGGAATCACCAGCTGACTAGATGAAGCAGAGGATCAAATCAACGATTTAGAAGACAAGGTAGCAGAAAACACCCAATTGAAACAGCAAAAAGAAAACAGAATCCAAACAAATGAGAATAGTTAAAGAGACCTCTGGGACAACATCAAGCCTAACAACTTTCTTATCATAGGGGTACCAGGAGAAGAGAGAAAGCAAGGGATTGAGAACCTATTTGAAGAACTAATGACTGAAAGCTTTCCTAACCTGGTGAAGGAAATAGACATACAAGCCCAGGAAACAGAGAGTCCCAAACAAGATGAATCCAAACAGGCCAAAACCAAGACACATCATCATTAAGATGGCAAAACTTAAAGACAAAGAGAGTATCCCAAAAGCAGCAAGAGAAAGCTTAAATATGAATTTCCACACTCATATTTACACAAGGAAAACAAGTTTAGAATAAGGATTTTATTTGCATGTCACTTCTTTAAGCAAATGACTAGTTGTTTTAAGGGAATGCTCATGCCTTCAAAAATGTTTCAGTGCCATGAAGAAAATGTAAACTGTGTTTGAATTTTCATAACCTCTATATTTGATGGCAGGGACCCAGATCCTATTAACAGTTTTCTGTTTCAACACCTGTTATCAAATCATAACATTTTCATTAAACTGGCAAATGATTCTTTTTCACAATGAAAGTGTAAATGAACTCTGATTTAGAATCATTTTTTAAATTATTCTTTTCCATACTGTGGACATTAATAGCTGCTTAGTCTTCTGACAAGACCTAAACACACACATACCTTTATTCACTATATTAAAGTAAGTTGTGTATGTTTCTATCTCTGCCACTGGAACATTAGTGTTTTGAGAACAAGGTCAACTTTATTCTTTTCTGAATTTGCTCAGTGTGTATTTATCCAAGTAGAGATGTTCACTGGGCAAGCGGATATACTTTACAAAATTATAATTTTAATCATAGTAACCCTAAAGAGGACCTAATTTTTCAGGTGAACAAAAGCTCAGAGGAATAAAACAATCTGTCCAAAGATCATACAACGAGAAAGTAGCAGATATGATATATGCATACAGAATGTGCAATATATTTTATATGTATTAGTTATGCATTTAATGTGATTTTTTTATAGTCCAATGATTTCATGCATGTGTGTCTGACATATCTAAACAGGTAGCAAGGGCCTCAAGAGCAGGAATCAGACCTTATTCAATTCTGTATCAGCAAAGATGGCTAATACAATACTGTATCAATTGTAGATACCTTGTAACAGTTGGTTTAACTCTGAGGAACTACCCATTGTAGAAAGACACAATTGGAGGCTGTAGGAAAATACAGCAAACTCTTTTCTCTAGCCCTGACCCAGTAGAATTCTCTTGTCACCAACAAAACATACATGTATCTTAGAAGCAGAGAACAGGAAACTGTGACTCAATGTTTGTGTTTCAAAACATCTCTATTACCTCTCGTTTCTGGGGCCCAGTGGTGTATCAGCTCCTCACTGTTACTGGTACATAGCTACTTATCAAACTCTTCTGAAATTACCCAATTTATGTTATGTGTTTCCTGCCAGGACCCTGCCTGATTTAGGGAGGGCTAACATGGAGAGGTCCACAAAGGTATTCAGGCAATTGGGAGCAAACATGACTACTCTCTTGCTCCTCCCTTCACCCAAATTCTGTCGGCGTTCTCCGTAAACCTAACTGGAAGCCAGAGGCGAAGGAGCCTGTTGATGGAGAAGAGTAGAGAGAGAACCTGGAGGGCGATGGGGAGATAGCCCTTTCTCTTAGAGTCTTTCTCATGCAGAAGTGGAAAAGCATCCATTTCCACACCACCACCACCCCATTCGCCTTCCTTACCTCTCCTCAGCTGCTATGGTGGGTGCGAGAGGCTAAAACATTAACTGGGAATCAGAAAACCAGGCGTTGATTGCCTCACTAGCTCTGAACTTAATCACATAACTTTGTCATACCTTTGAAAAGAACCTGGACCTTGCTGTTGCCACCTGTGATTCTGTGAAATCTGTCCTTTGAGGCTCCACTGTAGAACTGTATTGCACAAAACAACCCTTGAACACTTGAAATGTGGCTAGTGCAACTGAGGAACAGAACTTTTTCAATCCTTTCAAGTTTTAATGAATTTAAATTACACAATTACAAGCTAGCAGCTACCACATCAGACAGCAGAGCTCTGGAACATTTCCATCAATGCAGAATTTTCCATTGGACCGTGTTGCTCTAGACAGTGGGGAACAGCTCTTGCCTCCGGGCCAGCTGACTATGCTTTTTAAGGAAATGGCATTCTCCATTCTCCTTCATTCTCTTCCCTCTAGCCCTTCACTTGAAAGTATTTGGAGGAAATCCCCTCCTTTTTTTTTTTTTTAACATTTATGTTCCTATCAGCCAGTTCAAATTAAATCTATATGTATAACTGAATTTCTATGAACCTTTCTCCAGTTGCATTCCTTTCCCTCCTTCCTAAGAAGTAACCACCATCTTGACTTGGTGTTTATCACTTCCAGTCATGCTTTTAACTTTTACTATATGTGTATCCATAAACAAAGACAGAATTCTTCAAGTGGGCCAAAGCCCATAATGTGCCCCTCGGATGACTGGATTCTTAACTGGGAGAGAGTTTACATCCTTATAAAACATGGATGTTTCCCCAAACCAGATGATTTCTGAGACATGTTTCCAAGTAGCCTACCAAGCCAGGGGTTGTAAAATCTGTCTCTGGAGGAAACAGCAAACGTGTATTTATTTAAACTCACATATGAAGATCATTCTAAGGTAGGGCAGAGGAATGGAAGGGCACGGTTTCAAACAAGGAACACCAGGACTGTCTTCACAAGCAAAATAAATCCAAAGAACTGAGGAAATCATCCAGTCACTTAGATTACGGTTGTCCACAGGCAAACCTGTAAAGTGACTCCATCTTTTCTTTGGACATCCAGCCTCTCTAATAAGGACCTTCCTCAGGCTCCCGTCCTGTCTCCAGTCCCCAGTGGATTCAGTTTCAACCACCTCAAGTGCTCGGACCCCTCAAATTCCTTCCTCATATCTGAAAAACTCAATCAAACCTCCACGCATTTTGTTGGGTTCCTCAGAAGCAGATCTGAGATACAGACAGTGCAAGTGTCCTATTAAAGAAGTTCTCCCAGGACATGACACTAAAGGAGGGAAACAGGAAGCCTGGTTCCATGGAGGCGTTCTGAAGAGGAAGTTTCCTCAGATTCATCCTGATCCTATGGGAAGCCAGCAGTTGGCCTTTCAAGTTCACACCCTTAGCTGTCATAGGCTAAGAGCCCCTGGGAGCAGGGTGGACGTGGGACCTAAAAGCCCAGGCAGTTCTAGCTCTCTGCACACCCAAGGGGGCAAAGTGGCTCCGGAAGGGTCAGCTTTGGGCCCCACGAAGCAAAGACACATAAAAGCCAGAGGAGGGAAGCACATAAAGGGCAAAAGTGATCTGAGGAGATCAGGGGAAAGCACCGGCCATGTCCACCAAACAGCACCTGTCGGAGTTGATGGATCATGGCATTTTAGTAGCGATCAAATCCTTCAGCTTGATGGGATGACTTTAGAATTTCAGAAATCACATTTTGAGTTGAAAAACTTCTTTTAATATCTACACTTCCCAAAAACCCTCCCCCCAAAGCAGACTATGAAAATAAACTTTAAAGAGGCACTGAGTAAGCCCAGCTTTGACTGAAAATGACCGTGAGCGGGATAGCTTAGGTAAAAATTGTTTTGTGTGACACTTTTTTACATATAACTGCGTGTGATTTCATTTCATTTGCCAAGACAGTATTTGTCCAATTATATCCTGAAATAACCTTGGTGTTACACTTGACTTTGTTGTGTGGGGCCATTTCCCAGTGACAGAACAGGAAAGTAACAGCCCCACCCCCCTGCCTCAGTGGACACACACATGACGGGAGGGCAGTTCAGGCTCCCTCCATTATTCTTCACGTGTTATCATAAAGTCAGCCTTTGCCATTGGCGTCAGGAGCTCAGTGACCTAGTAAAATGCAAACTCAGTCTATGTAAAGAATGAGACCCCCTATGAAATCCAATGTGTTAGGGAAAAGACTCAAATAATAAGAAATAAATTGGTAGAATGAGGCCCTTACACACTAATCATCCATGGGGATGTGTGGGCTGGCAGCTCTGGGCAATTGCAAAATAGGGTGAGGCCACGTGGGAGGGTCACAGAAAGTAGGCTGTCACTGAACCCTTTTGGGAATTGTCTGTGCAAATTCATAAGCTGGATTAGCACTGAATGGGTATTTTCAACCTACATAAGCAAATTGGCATGCTGTGACTGGGTGCCATGCTATGGAAATGGGTATGTATCCACTGCATAAGACTTATTTTGTCACAGACCCAATAAACACTTGCCGGTGTATCAGAGGAAAAAAAATGCCTGCAGGGGCTTGGAGCAAAGGTAGCTCTTAGTCATAACTCTACTTCCAGTCAGCCCCATATACTCTCAGTGTGGGTGAAGTACTGTGTCCTGAACTGAACTAGGAAGAGGCTAGAGGCAAGTGCTTCTTCTAAGTAGTATAAATAATACTGCAGCTGGGTAGAGGGTGGAGGGAAGAGCAAGAGTAGAAGATTGAAAAACAAGTTTATCATCTTTAGCTCTACTGCCCTATTCCTTAGTCTACATTCTCTGGAATATTTTTAGTCTTTGTTGCTTTTAATTTTTAATTATAATTCTTTCAAACTTTTAAAGTGTACACAAAATTAAGTAGCAGATACCTAGACACTCACCATCGCTATTAAACCAGTGTCTTTGTTTCTTGTTTATAGTATCATTTGTTAGAAACATTTGTTCAAACGTAATTTTTATGGCGCATTTTGGAATCCTAAGAAATTCTTCCCTATCATAGCTTATAAAAAAATACTTTCCTGTGTTTCCTTTTAAATACTTAACAGTTTTTCTTCTCACATTTTGGTGTTTAACCTATCTGGAATTTATGTCTGTATTTTAGAAAAGAGTCTAACTTTATTTTTTTCTATGTGGGTGGAATCTTTTTTTTTTTTTTTTAAATTGTGAGTAGCCCATCCTTCCCCCACTGATTAGTATTGTCACCTGTCATACACCTTATCCCATGAATAAGTCTGTTACTGGGTCCTCTTTTTTTGGCTCCTGATCTGCTTGTCTATTTCTGTGTCATTACCACACTTTTTATATTTCTAGGCTTTAATGTAAGTTTTATGCTAAATCAATCAAATTCTTCCTTATTTTTTTTAATTCTGATGGGTATTTTGGCTCTTTGCTTTTCCAAAGAAATATTTTTGAGTTAATCAAGTTTTGTTGTGAATAGGTCGGGGTTTCCCACATTAGATTCGTGTGGGAGAGAATTGCTATCCCTACAGTATTAATTTTATCTCTAAAGAAACAAGGCATGCAGTTTTCCATTGTTTCAAGTATTTATGTTTTTCAAATATAAAACTTAGGGTTTGTACTTTTCTTCATCTTTTGTTAGATGTATTCAGAGGTACATATTTTTTGTTGCTGTTAATGGCAGCTTCTTTTTAATTGACATTTTCTGCTTGTTTGTTGTCATACACAGCATGCAGTTATTTTTTCGTATGCTGATCATGTATCCAGCAACCTTACTGAGCACTTTCATCAACTTTAGTCATTTTTGGAACCTCTTTGATCTCCTATACAAATAACATTACAAATGAAGAATAATAACTTAGTTTCTTCCTTTCCAATATGTATCTGCTTCACTTTTTTTATCTTACCACAATGCCTATGACCTATCAGTCAATGTAGATTAGAAATAATGATGGTGGGCGTAGTCTACTTTTCTTGACTTTAAGAGGGTACAAGTAACAATTCACCATTAACGATATTTGCTAGAGATTTTCAATAGGTGCCCTTAATCAAGTTAAGAAGTTTCCCTCCTACTCATAATTTACTTAGAGTATTTTCTAATAAACACAGGTTGAATTTTATGAAAAGCTTTAAAAATTTATATATTGGAATGATCATAAAGTTCCTTTAAAATGTTGTTGTGTTTTATTTTAACAATAGGTTTTATTGAGGTTGAAACCTTCTTGTATTCATTGAAAAAATCTTCATCATGATTAATTTTTGACATACACTGCTGAATTTAATTCAACAAATTTTACGTATTATTTTTGCAGCTATACTGTAAGATCAATCTGTATTTTTTCTTGTATTGTTCTTGACCGGTTTAGTAATAAAATTGCTTCTTAAATAAGTTGGGGAGTTTTCCCTCATTTTCTGTTTTCTGAAAGAGTTTGTGCAATTATTGATTTTCTTGACATTTTGGTAAAAATCACCCAAAAACTATCAGGGCCTGATGGGTTTGGCATTTAGCAGTTTTACAACCAATTTGATATCTTTAATACTTACGTATATATTTAAGCTTTCTTCTCTAGTCAGTTATGGAAAATTGTATTGGTTTACACTTTCAAATTTATTATTATAAAGTCATTCTATATTATTATCTTATATTCCTTTAATATCTACTTGTAGTTGTCTTCATTTTCATTATTAATATTATTTATTAATATAACATTTGTTTTATCTTTCATATTTGCTTTTTATTTATTGTTATTCTTATCTATTGTTAGTCTTTCAAAGAATCAGCTTTGGATTTTATTGACATTGCTTTATATTCCTTTGCTCTAATTTATTATTTCTATTCTTAATTGAAAGTACATTCTTTGTGTTTATTATGGTTTCTTTTTCCTCCCCTTTTATTTAGAATTAGATCGTTAGGTTTTAGTCTTTGTTCTTCCTCTCTAATAGGTTCATGTAATGCCTTATATTTACGTTTGAGTGCCCTTTCGCTGCATTCCACTCATTTTATGTGCTGTGTTTTTAGTGCCGTTCAGTTCTCAACATTTTCTGATTTCTAATTTTATTTTTTGTTGACAAATTATTTAGAAGTGTGTTGTTTTTCTTTTATTTCCAAATATATAGGAAAGAGGATTGATTTTTCTCTTTCTAGTTCTATTTTTATTTTATGTGATCAGAGTAAATGGTCTATGAAATGATTATTTTTATGTGTGTGCTCTGGTATGTGGTCAATTTTCATAAAAGTTCCATGTGTGTTTTCGAAGAATGTTCATTCTTCAATACAAAATACCAAGGTCCATATATTCTGCCCATTATGTCAAGATTGTTAATTGCATTGTTTGAAAACAATATATTTTTCCTAAATGATATCTGCTAAACATATCAGTCCTGAATTTTTAAAAAATATATTGAAATGTCATGTGTTGAGGTATTTGTCAAATTCTATTTGTAATTCTGCTGACTTTGGGTCTACATACCAACCTCAAACATCTAAATTGTTTTATGTACTTAAATGTATTACTGCTGGCAATTACATAAATATTGCATTTTATTTCTTGTGAGCACAACTATATATTTGTAATATTTTAAAATATTTTTTCTAACCTTTCTAAGTAGTTGTGCTAAAAAGTTTTTAATGTTTTTTTTATTTTATTTTTGTTTTTATTTGCCATACTTCTAGAAGCAGAATGTAATTAATGGAAGGAAGAGAGGGAGGGAGGGAGGGAGGGAGGGAGGGAGGGAGGGAGGGAGGGAGGGAGGGAGGGAGGAGGGGAAAAGGAAGGAAGGAAGGGAAAATAAACATTGTGAAAGATGGATAGATTTCATACATTCCTCTGGGTTCTTCTTTCTATGAGTATATTTTAAAAACTCCAGTGTCAGCCTATACTGAGGAGGATGTACCTGAGAATGGAGCAATGGCTCTATTCCATATGTCACTTTCCACCACCCCCTCTATTCTGGAACATAGAGCCATCCTCACATAGGACCAGTGGGGAAACAATTTCTATTATACACTAAGAGCAACTAGACTACAGGGAAAGTGTTTTGATATAGCACATGTTGGGGACCATCTCCTATATCTTCTAACCTAATTAGTTCATATTGGAGGCTTTCAGTACAAGAATACTTTTAGGAGGCTTCTGCTGGGTTTTTCTTTTAATCTGTGCTAATTATTATACCTACAATCACATAATCAACCTCTTGGGTTGCAAGGAAAAACAAGGGTGTGAGTGGTTAATTGCAAAAGCAAGTGGCCCATGGCTTATGCAATCAGCAGACTTCTAGCATATTTAATCGGATGCCCGGTTACAGCTTAAATATTACAAGTGGCAGAGACTTTTTTTAAAAAAAAACTGACTTCACAGGTTCACTTGCAATTTTCTCAAACTCTTCAACTCTTTGCAACTCCCTCTTAAAAAATCACAAACAAAAACCAAAAGAAAAAGATCACTGTCATTGGTCCATTTTATGATTCCACTTTCCAAACTGTTCCCATTGGGTCCTCCGAACCAGAAGCTTTAAAATGGAAATGAACTGGTAATGAGTAAAGTTTGTGTCCAGTCGTAACATGTTAATGCTGTAATGCAATTCAATCATGTCTTTCAAGCAAGTAAGAGTTGTTTTCAGGGTCATTTGCTCGTACCAAATCTAAAATGGAGAACAGTAGTTAGCTGTAAACACAGCTAATGGTGTTCTTTCTCTTCTAGATCTAACGAGGCTCAAACCCTCACAGTGGGAAATGATTGTACAACAATATTTATTTAGATGATGAGTCTAGTTCTCTGACCCATATGGTGATGTACAGTGATGCTGTGAAGGCGATGCCTTCCAGATGGGCATTAAAGCCCCAGCCCCACTCATTCCAGCAGAACTGACACATGGAGAGCAAGGTGTGTTTATTTTCTAAACTGACCTCAATAGTATTTAGGTTCATTAAATCAGTTTTGACCTCCTCTAAAAGAACCTTTAAAGATACCTTTAGGAAATCATTTTCAAAGGGCGACATACCATAACAATGTGTAATTGGGTTCTAAAAAATTGGTGCGATTAGCCAGGATTTGTGATCAGGACATTTGCATGTAAGCCTGGGCTCTCCTGGGTGGCTTTGAGAAAAGGCTATAGGCTTCATGAAGCTTCACTTTCTCCATCTGCAAAATGGTGACCGCAATACATAGCCTTACTCCCCTGAAAGGTCGGATGTTTTGTAAACTCTAAAGTACCAGGAAGAGTTAAGTTGTTATTTTTGTAATTGATGGGGATTATTTAACACTGAAACAAATCATCGATTGTTATGTGACCATGTCGCAATTGATCTGTGATTGCATGTTTATGATGAACTTTTGGCCTATGACTTGTCTTGACTCTGGTTAACGATTCCAACAGCCACATGCGAAGGGCTCTCTTTTGCGTGGTATGTGGGTGTGTTTTCCTCATATTTTCTGCAGATGTTTCAACTGAGTGTCAAAGCCCGATGGAGCAAGCCATGTGGAAATAAGCTGTCATTTTACATGACCCCAGATCTTCGAATCCAACCCCCTTTCTTTTCTTACCCAACTTCAATTTCCAGGTAAAGTTCAGAGTTTCATTTACAGTGAAGTGGTTTGCCCAAGGGCCAAAATGTACTAAACAGCCCAGGAAGAACCCCAATTATCAATCCTGTCTTATTGTGGGGCCAATCTTTCCTTCGAGCTGGAAGGCATCTTTGATTTCATATTGTCTTCAGCAGTTTCATGAGATCAAATTCATCAAACATATCTGAATTATCAGGACTGACAACTTCAAATGTTACTTTTAAGAATCAATATCCAAAATAACATCACATTAAGATAAAACTGCATTTTTTAAAATTCAATTTCTGTTCTTTTCATCTTTACTACCACACACATAAAGCCTTTAAGCCTTAATATTAGAACCAAAAATCTCTTAATAAACTAAGTAAGGGACTAAGGAACCGATGCCTTTATAATAGAGGTTTTGAAACTGGCCATGTAAAGAGACTAACTCTAAAGGATGAGTCTTTAATGCTCCAGACTCAAGTATCACAAGAAGAAGGATCATCCCGCTGCCCTTGGAAGCACACCAAATAGGACAGGGAGCTTCAGTTTACTGTGCCACCAAGAACTGGGCCCAAGACAAACCCACCAACGCACCAAAGTTTTCCTTTCTAGCAAACAGTGTTAGTGAAAAAATGTGTCATATGTTGAGACAGCCTTTGGGAAATCACATGATATGATACAAAAACAATTGATGAATTCATTTTCATATTCTCACCCCTATAGTCTACTTTTAGCGTGTAAACATTAGCGTGTAAACATCCTAACATGTCTGTTTTTGTCCTTTTTATAAAGTAATCTATTAAATCAGTAATCCTGTCTCAGCTCCCTGCAAAAATTGATGCTCTGCTAAACTCAAAAGAGTTTATGGCTGTTAATCCTGCGGCTTTGTTTGCCCTTTGGTATTTCTGTAGTGATTCTCTTTCTGCTTATGGGAAAATTACCCATTTTATTGTACCTACTGCCATATGATCACTTTACAGGATCAGTTTCTAACCAAGTACATCACATTTTAGCTGTTTCCGCCAAATCTCACTTACATTCAACATAATAGGATTGTACATAAGGAGACAATAACGTTTCTTTTGTTCACTCGGTATGTGATGAAGCAAAAATAGACTAGAAGTAGAGAAATGTGTGCCTTATTGCCTTATGTAAGAGGCTAACTGATGTTAATGTTTGATAGGTTTCAAAGAAGATAGAGACAAAATGACATGTAGCAAATCCCCAACTACCCAACACACTCAGTGAGCACTGATCTGGGATAAGAGGTCAAACATATGGAGTCAAGAAAATGCAGGGCAGAAGAGGTGGTTCCTCTTCTCAGGGAAGGACCAGTTCTGAGGGCTTGTAGTTAAACTGAAGTTCAACACATGTCGGCATCAGTGAACAACACAGTCCCCATCTCTGAGGGTATCTAGGAAACACGTTCTCAGAAGTTGTGGGTGGGGCCATCCAGCATGGTCAGATGAAAACCACATTGTTAGTCAGAAAAGCACATGGAGACGGCTGGTAGGGATTTTCAGAGACCAAATCCAGGGCAGACAAACAAATGAAAGAAGACTGGGCTTCCTAGTCTCTGATCTAAAGTTTTAGGGGAGATGGCAAAAGCGTATCCAGTCACCAGCAGTATTCGTGTTGTCCACAGGGGACGGGAGATCTGGCTAACTGGGGAGCCAGGTAAATTGAGGTTTGGTTCAAGGATGACTCCTTTGAATGGATTATACAGAGAGCCATCTTAAAGTTTTCAAAAATGCACCCTTTGAATTATCTTTTACTTTCTCCCAAATTCCTTCTGTTCCAATTATCTCTCTTCCAAAACTCCTCCAGCTCCCCACATATTGTCTCCCTTTCTCTACCCACTTTCTCTACTCATCTTCTCTTCCTCACAGTTAAGGATATTTAGATCCATCCTTGTATCTCTTCAATTCCTCATCTGCAAAATTGAGCTTAACTCAGTGCATTTTCTTAACTTACTCCATTTACATTCTCGTAAAGCAAATGGTTGTGTGACCTTGAACTTTTCTCAGAAAAATTAAATATCAACTAGTTAGCCCAAACCTGCTATCTCTCAATTATAATTTTAGGAACCCCAGTTTATTTTTAAGGACCTTTCTTCCATATATTCATTCACTTACTCTCGCTCACTCAAAAATTTATTTGACAAATATTAATGAAGTTTTTATTTGCAGAGGAACTATGTTATGTTAGATGGGGAAAAAAATGTCCAAGACACAGTCCCCATCTTCTAAAGGTCAGAATCCTTTGGGGAAGACAGACATCTAAATAAAGTCCAGCTGAGTGTAATGTAAATATGTACAAACTCACAAGGAAGCCTTAGAAGAAAAAGCAATGGTTTGTCTGAACAGACAGGGGAAGTTTCAAAGCAAGAAGTATATTTGAGATGGTTATTGAAGGATGAGTAGAAATTCATTAGGCAGACAAGGGAAGAAATAAAAATAATGCCAAGTTATGATTATCAAGCTTGTACTTACCAGAAATTGGGCTGAGCCCTTTCCATGGATCATCTTATTTAATCCTCATAATAGTCCCAATGAGGTAGATGTTTTTATTATCTTCATCTACCAGATGACAAAACAGGCTCAAAAAAGTGAGTAACTTGCCTGGAGGGGTTATCAGACAGAGAGAAACATGCATACAAGGCAGTGTGTGTGAAAAAGCAGGAAGAATTAGGGAAATGATCAGTAGTTTAACGTTCTTGGGACCACTAGGGGCAAAATCTTATGGGAAATGGGTGAGAAAATGAGATAAGAGTTATATTTGGAAAAGACTTACCTGAAGTTTGAAATAAATCCATTAGTCAGCATAGAATACTTGAAGAATTCACCTTTCTTTCCCCATAATGTTTATGGCATGGAGAAGAGATAGATGCCCCCCACATCCAAGGGGAATTTCCTGATGCCTCTTTGCTCAGCTGATTAATTGCCAACATTGTAGGATGTGAGGGCTGAAGAATAGATGCCTCCCTTCCTGGGGTAGATGTGCTTTACTTAAACCACAGTACGCAGTACTTGAGTAACTCAAGGTTTTCCGTGGCTGAAATAGCACAGAATGCTGACAACCAGGAGTCACAAGGATGTCTTCAGCCATAGGAAAAGTTTCCTACTCTTCACATCCTGTTCAGAAAGAAGTTTGTGGAGAGGGGATTATGGTGGCGTTCTAGGGAACTCCTTTGCCTAAGGTCATTGGGACATTTCAAGAGAGGACACGTCACCCAAGATCCCAAAGCCTAGCTCAGCCCTTCCCTTGACGGATGGTAGACTCCAATGCAGCCAGCCAAGTGTTGAGCTGAAGAGGCACCTCATCCTCCTGGCGTGCCTTGGGTTTGACACACTCATTGTACAAAAGGACGCTTGCCCCAAGTCACATATTTAGATGCTCACATCCTTCAGCATACAGAGAAATGTAGGTATGTACGCTGAGCAAATGCCATGGACTCTTCATTGTCTACAATAATGAATTAAAAAGATGTATATAGAAATAATTTTCATTTAATTACACTGAGGCCTTAAATCAGTGATGGGACTGACGCGAATGCCTCCTGTAATCTCAGCAGGATGAGGCAGAAAAGGCTGAGGTTACAACAAGGTGAATAAAACACAAACAAACAACCGCACTGTCAGGTAGAAGGTGCAGCATGATGAGGGATTTACAATGTACTCTGAGAATTCAAAGGAGAGAGCGCATCTCTTCACTGAATACTTTTTCCAGAACATTGCAAAAAAATAGAAAACTAAGTGCTATTTGCATATCACTTCTGCTTCCTCTCCACAAATGGAAGGTGTAAAGGTGAAGTAAAGTAAATGAATGGTCTACAAATCGAAAAGCATGGAACTAACTACATTCCTGCTTCCCAGTGTATAAATAAATGTATCATCGCATTCCCATCACATAGCTCTCTATCTATGAACAATTTGTATTTTTTTTTTATTCTTGTCTCATCAGCTAAAGTCGAGCTCAGCCCAGAGCAAGAAATTCTAACAATAGCATTTCTGGGAATCCCCATGGTTTGCAAATACATATATTCTTTTTCTTTCTTTCTTTCTTTTTTTTAAAATCCCTGTCAGTCATCTTATGCTGGTCATTTTTTTTTTCCTTTTCCACTCAGCTTCCTCCCCTTGAGTCCTTGCTCCAAATCACACTGCTAATAAGTAGAAGAGCCAAGCCAAAACTCAAATTCAATTTTGTCTGACTCTGAATCTAATACTGTTAACCAGGCTGCATTCTCATTACCTACTCCCGAGAAAGAATAGATCTTGGTCACATTAGTGAATTTCTAACAGTACTGATTCAGAGGACATTGACTATGTTCTTAGGAGTTTTTAGGTTTTAACTTGAACATTCGACTGTTCAACTAGGAAAAGGAAGTGAACGGCCACTTTGTAAGCAAAACACCATTCCATTCACTCATCCATGTATTTCATGTGTTTATTTGTTCATTTAACTTTTTTCATTAATTCTTTACTATTTTTCTTTCATTTAACATATATTGTACATATGTGTTACTGAACAAGACACTGATTGAAGCTAATCCTACAAGGGGGAACAGGCAGCCTAGACTGCCATGCTTTTGAGGCCTACAATAGAAGAGAAATCATTTTCCAGAAAGCTTTCTTTCCCTAACCCATCCTTACGTTGTCCCTCAACTCTAAAATCATCAGTAATTTGACAAAGACAGCAAAATTCTTCATATCTTTCAAGGACCTCAGTGTGATTTTAATCTAACTAGCTATCTCTAAGGCTTTACTGAAATAATCATGTCAATTTAAACATGATGCAGTAGAAAGCCCACTAGACAAAGAGAAAAGCAGATTTGAATCTCATCTCTGCCACTATTAACTCTGGAAACTTAAACAAATAAGTTAATTTCTTTGAGCCCCAGTTACCTCATGTATTAAATTGGGAGAGGGAATAGATTTGGATTCAATATTTCTCAGAATTATTCTCTGAACACCTTATATGTATCTGAATTCCACTAGGCATTTTTCCTATAAAAATATGTATTTCATTTAAACCTCAGTTTAATAATGAACAAACTGCGGGCAAATGATGTTGGCCTGAAAAAAGTCACATGGCCTGATTCCACTTTGAGCCTGGCCAGATGACCACAAAGAATTCTTCTAGCTGAAAAATTGAATTCCTGCTAACTCTGCAGTTTTGTCTCTACTTTTCAACTATTCAGAGTCAACTCTTTACCCAAAGTTCACTTCTCATTGTTTCCCAAACATGCATTCCGTTTCTTATGCAGCCCCTTTTTTCCTCTTTCTTTTGCTTCTAATATCTGTTACTGAGCTAGATAACCTTCTCTTATATCCCTTACTATAGATAGGTATCTACTCATATCTTTATTCATGGGATCTAAGATACTTCATATTTAAGCACGACCTAGGTAGCATGTGTGAAAATTAGCCGTTACATATCAAAATGCCTTAGGTGTTTTATATCAAACAACATGTTCCAAGTCCCATTATGGGCAAGGGTCTGTATTAGGGATGAATAGCAATAGGGGGATTTCTCAAATAAACCTGAGATAAACAAACACATTCCAGGGATAAAAACTGTGTCCCCATCTCTGGTATCAGAAATCAGAACATCAAGGATATAAAAATTGTGTGCCATGCCAGATGGTTGGGCAGTTATAAAGGGGATTTCTTAGTTGATCCCAAACTCATATGCTGAGACCTAACCATTCTTTTAACAAATAATGATGGGTAATAATCCAAGAATCTCAAATTGGCCAAGAAGAGCTCAATTCCATTGCATCTTGTCTCTGTTTTAGTGTGACTCATGCCTGAAAAGTTTTAAATCCCTAAGAGTATAGTGGGAGGATAGGAAAAGAAGAGGTAGAAGGGAAGAGTTCGACCATGTTACCTTTTATGGCTGCCATTTACCCTTCATGGGATTGTTTTAAAAGCCTGCCTGTAACAAATGCACCATCTAAGTGAATCCACACAGGTTGAGGAGGAAACCAGGGACCAAAGATGATACTAAGACCTCCAAGTCCTTCCCCACCAAGGCCCTTCTGGAAGGAGGCTGAAAAACAGGAAGCATAAATCGCTATTTGTCAAGATCCATCTGAAACACCAACTGCTCTGTGAAGTGTGTCTAGATTACTCAACCTTAAACAGCTCTGATCACTCTTATTCCTTTTTTAAAAAATACTACCCATTCTCCCCACATTATGTCTACCTTTGCCTTTAACCCTAAAGCTCTATTGCTACTTTCATGCCTGGGTATTCCGGGTCCTAGTGAAGTCCAGACCCTTGGCTCTCTGTGTTCCTCAAGATACTGGCTTCCTCTATCTTGAATGTTATACCTGATCTGGCATGATCTTGCAGTACGCATGCCCATGATCTTGCAAAACCCACCTGTAAAAACTGAATCACCTTGAAACCAACCCAGGAGGGCTTTGAATACTTTCCACTCTTGAACCTATGGGCAACCCACATGAATTCAGAGTTAGTCTCTCCAGTTTCCTCCTTCCTTGGAAACACAGAATCAGAGTCAGAAGAGCCCACTCAGCACTGCTCCCCAGGCCTGGCACTAACAATTTGAAGCTAGAACCTCAGCAGTGCTTCATAGCAAGCACAGAACACAGTGACCTTGTCTTTTAAATGCAGCTGGTATTGCTCTGCTGATCAATCCCTAAAAGGCCAGTGGAGAATCTCTTTTCTCTATAATTGGATATTTCTCTCAGGTTTGTCTCCATCAGCTCGACTATGCAAGAGCCCAAGTGTGACCTCTCTGGCACCCACGTGGATCAATTGAAGTTCTTCACATGTGTAGTTCTCCTCATAAAAATAGTCTCTTGCTTGTGATCAAAACCTCTAAAAACTGTCCTTCACCAAGGGCTAAATACTGAATGTCTGTCTTAAACACTGTCATCCAGACCACATAGTTAAATGCCAACTACATAACTATAAAAACTCACTGGGGCTAATATAAACCTCAAAATCACCTAAATCAAAAGACTCTGCCCCACGCTAAGTTTATGGCCCAAAACCATACGCCTTGCCTCACCAAATGCCTTGCCATAAGTATAATGTACTCCCCCAAATTCCAATCTTTGTTTTAATTTCTCAGTGCCACTGGCCAATGCAAAAAATATTGGAGGATTTTTAAATTACTACCTGAAAGCAGCAGCCTCACTCTTCCTCTCTGCCACTTAGCAGCAGAAGGCCCAGTGCAACCCAGAGCAAGTGCTCCATGCAGGGAGGTGGGTTTCTAGGAAGAAGGGCAGGATCAAGCCAGTTATTCTTCCTAAGTTTACTAATCAATGAGCCCCCCACATTTACTGCATTTACTGATGGGTAGAGCATTACAGGGTAGAGAGAAGCTGGCAGATCTACTCGGACATGGAAGAAAATGTCAGGGGGTCAGGGGATAAGCCATTCCTCCCTTTACAATGTCCTGTTCAATCCCTAGGAGTACCGAGCAAACAATGTCTCATTTACTGGATGCTCAATATACATGTAGTTATTGGCATGAAACTGAATTAGAAAGAAACCTGGATGTTTTTCCTGTTCCATTTTACTGTTACCCTAACAGAAAACCTTTACAAATGTGAAAGAAGCAAACCTTCCTGAAATGTATATTAATTCCTAAATCCCTCCAGTATGCAGGATTAGTTAAGGAATGAGATATTTTATTGACTCTAAGAGGTTTAATTAGAGAGTCCTTTAAAATTAAGTTCACAATCGGTCATTTCTCACTCTCTGGCTCAGAACGTGTTTTCAACCAGCTGTTTTAACCTGTTTTCCCCATGTGGACTAGTAGGAAATACCAAAAGAGCTTTTCGTCCTGGAAACATCACTGTACTGATTTTCCAGGTGGCTGTCCCAAGGCTTAGCCAAGACCAGGCTTCCCTTGTATCTGCATAATTGCAGAATATTAAACTGGAAAGGATAACACAAATCATCTATAATAATGTTCTCATTACTCAGTTTAAAAATTAAAGCCTGGAGAAAACAAGTGATATTTCCAGGATCCCTCAACATCTGCAGTGGCAAAATCCAGGGTGGAACCCAAGCCATGCAACCCTGTGAACAGGAATCTCACAGCTGTGATGTCTTCTTCATAGTCCTCGGACCAAGGGCAGCCATTTTGGTTGCTCTGTTCCTGACATTGGCTGTAATGTCATACACTAGGAAAAATAGAAACATGAGCTAAAATAATAATGATTCCACCAAAATTGCCTTCCATGTTTCTCTTAGGGCCAGGGACGGGGAGGTGCAGACATTCTTCATCTAAAGATGCTTGACCTCTATTTGATTGAAAGCAACATCTGGTCTCCAGGCTTCCAGCGGTGTTTCTCCTATCGAGAGGTAGCCAATTGCAGACAGATGTGACACTTCCTCAACACATCGTGTTGACATCACTGACATATACCTTATTTGAACAATGGGCAACCAGGCTTCTCAACACCTTTAAATGCAAAACAATTCCAGTACAAGATGGCAGAGGAGCTATTCTGTGCATAGACTTTTCCACAAAGAGATGCAGAATAAGTCCAGATTCCGTGTCTTTTTCTGACCCATATCTTATCACTTAAGCCCCAAACCATTCCCTTTCATACAATAAATGTGAATCACAGAGCTAAAGTCATGAACAGGTATATGGCCTATGGGGAAAACAAAACTGAATACATCTTAAATTTCAGCCACCCAAAAAGCCCCCAGCCTCTTATAGCTGTCACGTGGTAACCTAATTAACTCTGGGACCCCACCCTCTCCCCAATCCATTCTCTCCTACCTACTTCTCTGTACCCTTATTACTCTATATTTCATGAGGTACACAGACAGATACTATTACCTCCAACTTCTCATAGAGAAACCTGTAGTCCAGAGAGGGAATATGGCTGACCGGAGATCACTTAAGTAGTTTGCGGCAAAAATAGGATTAAAACTGGAGACCTGATTCTAATTCCTATGTTTATTCCAAGGGATCAAAGAGAAAAGTCATACAAACACTCAAGAGTTGTTAGTGTATCATTAAAATGCTGCTATTATTATTATCATTTATACTGTCAGTATTATTATTAATTACAGCAGTGAGAATTATCTTCTCTATTGTCTTTCCTCAGAAAAGTGGCGGCAATGGCTCCTTACTTTGCAAATCACATGATATCAAAGGCATTGCTTAGATTTCCTTCTAAATCACTTTGCCATCTTAACTTTCCTCATTTCCTGCTATTATCTATGAATGGTATTTATAGAGAACTTACTATATGCCAGGCACTACTTAAAGTGCATTACGTGAATTAACACATTTCATCCTTGCATGAGATAAAAATTAGTATTATCCTCATTTTACATATTAGTAAAATTAAACACAATTCATTAGAAATAGAGACAGGATTTGAACCCAGACAAGTACCAGAGACCATACTAGGAATCACTGTGCTATTCTCCCTTGAGGCACACATTAAAAGCTTTCAGATCCGTATGGTCAGATTCAGTAGTTAATTAACTGAAAACGTTAAAACAGGAAGTGATTAAAAAGAGAAATGCATACTTACTTTTATTCTATGCATCCATTTTAAGTTTAATGGTATATTTTTTAGCAACTTGTTCTCAAGTCTCTCAAAACAATTCACTGGCCTGATTGTTGTGACCATTTTGCAATATCCACAAGTATTGCATCATTACATGATACACCTGAAACTGATAAAATATTATGTCAAGTACACCTCAATAAAAAAAAGAAAAGAAATAGAACTTTTTTTATATATAAATTTTATTGGGGAATATTGGGGAACAGTGTGTTTCTCCAGGGCCCATCAGCTCTAAGTCATTGTCCTTCAATCTAGTTGTGGAGGGCGCAGCTCAGCTCCAAGTCCAGTCGCTGTCTTCAATCTTTAGTTGCAGCGGGTGCAGCCCACCATCCCATGTGGGAATTGAACCAGTAACCTTGTTGTTAAGAGCTCACACTCTAACCAACTGAGCCATCCGGCCGACCCTCTGGAAGATCAGTGGAAGCTTGTTATCTTCAATCTAGTTGTGGAAGGCGCAGCTCACTGGCCCATGTGGGAATTAAACTGGCAACTCTGTTGTTCAGAGCTCATGCTCTAACCAACTGAGCCATCCAGCTGCCCCAAGAAATAGGACTTGAGTTAGTTCAATTATGAACTCATTCTAAAGCAATTGATTAAATCATGTCAAATTCACTATCATTTAGCCAATTTCTGATTTTTGCAGAAGCTGGTAAACTTCAGAATGTTTCAAAGAATATAATAGAAATTTATGTTAAATGTTTTTCTGAAAATATTTTAGTGGAAATTTTTTTACTGAAGAGACATTTGCAAACTTCTAAAATTTATCCTGAGGGATCAACACAATGGACAGTATTAAAATTTCTGTAATTTTTTTTGTAAAATGGGATTATTTAGGACTGTATGATAAACATATTCTTATATTTATCTTTTCCTAACTATTTTAGATATTTTTGCTTCATGGGAATGTTTCAAATTTCAAATTACTAAAAAATGTTCTTCAATAAAAAAAAAAAAATTCAACTTAATTTTCCAAAACCAAGTCATTTTTTTGATGGGAGCTCATATGTAGTAACTTTTAATGGGTATAAATAGGTATTTTTTGAAAAAACACAACAGGCTCTTGGAAAATACAGAAATAAATGATGAGTCTTCATCAGGTCACAGATATCACTGAACAGTGTTTGCAAGAAGGAATGTAAAACATCAGTTAAACCAGTAAGTTGACTAAACAGTTCATGTCGCTTCTGCTGTATCTAATGCTATTATGCTATTAGATATGTTACTGTGTTTCCCTGAAAATAAGACCTAGCCGGACAATCAGCTCGAATGCATCTTTTAGAGCAAAAATATAAGACCCGGTATTATATTATTATATTATATCATATTATATTATACCCAGTCTTATATTATAGTAAAATAGGACCAGGTCTTATACTAATTTTTGCTCCAAAAAGCGTATTCAAGCTGATTGTCTGGCAAGGTCTTATTTTCGGGGAAAGAGTATGTATAAAGGAATTGGGATTGAATGTTGAATCTTAGGACCAAAGTCAAGGCTGCTGAGGCCATAAATTTGTGTAAGTTCTCCAAGGAAAAGAGAGGAAAAAGGGAGAACAGATTTATGAAAGAACAGTGTAATAGTTACAAAGTGTCAACAAGTAGAAATTAGGGGTTCAGAGGAATGCAGTAAAGGGTGGTCCAAAATTTCCCTATTATGGAAGCTGGCACCCCATCAAGTGCTTAAAGGCATTTTCTTTCAACACTTGTAATGCCAGGTAACACTAGAAATGTCCTTGTTCCTTCTTGCCTGGAGTCTTCCTTCCATGATAACTCCAAGACAAGATTAAAAAGAGACAAGTGCCCGACAAGAGAGATAGTTACCTTAGAGTATCGCCATTGAACATGAACATGGCAATACTCTAAGGTACCTCCACAGGCAGATGAATTATGGGTATGTTTATGCACTGTCAGTGAAACCTACTAACCCAGAAACCTGGTCCAGTCCTCTCTAGAACAGAGATGTGCTTATAGTCCCCGAATCACTGCCACAGCCTTGCAGTAGGGTTTTCTTCACCCAGGCACAGAAAAACATTCTCTCTTTTCTGCCAAGTTACACCCACTTTCAAAGTTCCATTCTTCCCTAGGGCCCAGTGTTCTGGGTGTTACTGTGCTGTCATCTCATGCTCACACATACACACCCACATCCATAGCTATACTATGTACCTAAAACACCTCTCCTAACTTTCTCATCGCAGCTCTGGAGCAGAGCATGTCCCTTGCATCTCAATCACCAGGTCGACTTCCATTTCTGTCTCAGAGTAAATTATTTTCTTTCAGGCCAAAGCCCCATCCTCAGTTCTGCTATTTCCAGCTGTCTGTGCTTCTGGGTAAAGAAAAGTTGATCTTACGCCTTAGTGGGAGTATGTTGAATGTGTTACCCCTCCTACCAAAACATTATTGTGGTTTAGTTGCATGCATCAGAATTTTGAATAGATAAGAAAAAGCAAGGAAGCAAATTCACATTTAAGGATAGAATGTTATACTCTATATTTTTATAGAGATTTCCCCAGCAAACCTCAAAGCCCTCTACTTAGATAGGCATCGGCTGTTTACTCCAGGCCTTTTCATTCTTACTTTGCACTTTGCAGTTCTTGCACTTCAACTAAGTGAGAAGCCTAGCAGAGAATTTCAGCATTGGAGGAAAGAAACCATGCATGTTCCCTCAAGATTGGAGTTTTGGCAAGATTCAATGGCCACCCATAAATTCACTGACAGTCAGTGACACTACGATGTCTGCTCATGGTCACACACAATGGTATGTGACATCATATTTCCAGATTTTAAATCTTTGTGCCATTTCTCCTTCGATCTGTCACTTTTTCTGCTAGATTGGAACTTGAAGGAAAATAAATAACCATAACTTTTAAAGTAATATTGTTCATTCTATTCACTGTAGAAAATTAGAAAGTGATTAAAAATAAATTAAAATCATTCACAATCTCACTCCTCCTTGAAGTAACTGCCATTATCATCTGGTTATATTTACTTACAGATCTTTTTTCTCCTACTTTCTATGCTTAGCCATTTTTGCACAAACTTGTGATATTGCTGTTTTAATTATATAATCTGCCTTCTTGATGTATATTTTATTGGAAACATTTCCTACCCCTTTAAAAATTATCAAAATCACTTTTTGTGGCTGCATCATACTTCTTCCTTAGTGTAATTTCAGTTTCCTTCTTCCTTCTTCCTCAGGTTATTTCAGTTTCATATATCATATATGTTACTGTAATTACCAACTTGAGGATAAATGGTCAACTACACTCATCAGTTGCTTGATCTCAGACTAGTTACTTATCTGTAAATCATCTATTCCCTCATCTATAAAATGGTAACAATAATAGTAAGCCTTCACTTCTAGGGTGGCTTAGAGTATTAAGGAGTTCATATTTGCAAAGTTCTTGGAATAGTGAGTGGAACCTAGTAAGTACCGTGAAAGTTTTGATGAAGAAATAAGCAAATGTTCAACTCTTATTATTTTCTCAAGTCAATCAAACACTAACTCAATGGAAAAGTTGTTCTCATCCCTGTGCTGGGGTGGGGATTAGGGGGAAGAAAAAAATAAAACACTACATGAAGCTCATGTCATCTTTCTTGCTTTTAGTGAAGCATTTAGTGATCCTAAACAGAGCACATAGCACCCAAACACAAAATATATACACAAATCGATCTCTTCAGAAAGAAATGTTCTTCCTTCTACAAATCAATAGCTAAATATGTGAATGATTAATGTCTAGAATAAGGAGGTGAAATCTTACCCATTAGATCATTGCAGAAAAATCCTTGTCTATTTTCAAAACATATCCTATTTCACTGAGGATTTTATAATCTTTTGTTATTTCATTGCGTATATGTTTATAATTTATGTTTTATGCCTTCGTTGACAAAGTATATATTTTAAAAGTAAGCAAAAAGAAAACAAACACCTAAAAATCTAGTTTGGTGTAAGCACAAATATCATTTTGGTGACTATTTTCTCAATGTACTTTCAGACTGCTTTCCCATTTGTAACCAATAATTACAGTTTCTGTCAATACTTCACATATTATTTTGTAACTAGCACTTTTCCTTACCATAAAATAAGTCTATTTCCCATATTGATAACTGTACAGCTATATTATTTGGTAGAAATCCATTTTATGAGTGCACCACAACTGACCGAAATGAACCCGTGATCGCAGTTATACATTTCTCACTATTATAAACAATACTGTAACAAACACTTTGAGACCAGTATCTTTGTATACTTGTCCAATTCTTTCTCTTGGGCTAAATTCCTCAAAACAAAATTGCTGATGCATCCTTTGTATATGCCAAGACTTTTGCCAATTCGTCGCTAAGAGTATAAACTCCCACCAGCAGAATGAGTGTCTGTTTTCCTACTTCGATGTCAACACTGAGAAGTGTCATTCTTGCAATTTCACCAGCGTGATAACTAAAATGCCATGCAAGTATATTGACATCTCTTTGATGACTAATAAAGTTTAAACTTTTAAAAAAGATATTTTATATTTACAAGTCATCAAACAACGAATGTAAGGGTAAGGGGATGATGATTAAAGATGCTCATACTATAGTGGCTCTTAAAGTTATTTGGCTCCTGATCTGATGAAAACTGAGGATCTGATGGAAACCGTTGGGGAGGGGGGGGGAGTGGCACACCTACTCACAAAATATTGCGTGTGACTTCGCACGTCTCCCGTACTCTATCTGTGAGCTTAGTGACGTCCACAGAGGTGCCTGCTTTAAATGAGGGCTAAATGAGAAACCACAAATTCACCATGCTTCCACCCTGCTTCACTGGAGCATGTCCAGTGTGTTTCTGTTTTCCAGTAGCAGGACAGAGAATTAGAATGAATTCCACCAGCAACTTCTCAAGCCTTACTGTATTTAAACAAAGTCTCAATGCGAGAAAGGTAAGCAAACTGGAAAGCTCCAGCTTTCATAATGGATGATTTGGGTGGGTGAGCCATTTTTCTTCAAGGCATCCAAGGCTGTGAGGTCTAAGAGGGGAGTCCGGGACACTGGCAAAAGGGGGCTGAGGCTGAGTCATTAATCCTCAGATAAGTTACACACAGCTCCAAGAGCTATTAGGCTTTATGGATTTTCTAAAATTTACAGAGGGAAAGGAGTACAGGCGAGCTCCTCTGAGAAAATCTGCTGCAAAAAAGCCAATCTCAAGGAAATACATTTGGGGCTAATTATTAACTTTTCTTAGAGATCTTTCATTTGACAATAGGTTTTATTATAGGTCTCCTCTAAACAGTACCTAATAGCATTTAAAAACAATTTTTAAAAATGTGATTTACCACCCACTTATTGTGTAAATGTCTTGTTCTCCTGCGACTAAAGATGTTCTATGCCAATAAACTATTTTAATACATCATCCGTGCTTCCTTGGGAGGCCACAATACTTGACAGATAGCAAGAGTAATCCACTGTGTTATTACAGAGGCTGTACTCAGAAGGATAATCAATAGCTCGGTGTCAACCTGAGGAGCAGAGGGAGAGCATCACCCGTGGGTTTTTTCTTGACTTTGACTTAAAAATATTGGTATTCCATGTTTCTGCCAGTGACCTGCATGATGGAATAGTTAGCAGAACATTAAGCTTTGCAGGTGACGCAAACCTAGAGTGGCTGGCATTTTGCATTGGAAGATCAAACGCCCTTGTTATTTGAAGAGTGTTCAGAAATAAAGAGAATTGAAGGAGAAAAGGATAAGTGAAGCAGTTTCACTGGAGAGAAGCAACAGGAGCCACCAACTGAAGAAACACAAAGGAGAGAGGACCTACCTGTCCTGAAAAAGCACAGCAACTAAGAGACATGAAGAATCAGATTTGACCAATAATGTGCTTCAATTTTCAAAAGAAACTACTCGTTTATTAATTCAATAATATGTATCAAGCACCTACTCTAGGCCTGTCCCTGTCACACTGAGATATGTAGATATAGGCACCATTGTCCTATCTTTCCAACAAATCATTTCTTATAATGAAATATGTTTTAATAGGGGCTAAACTCCAGTAAGTTTCTTCTCAGTTTAGAAGGAAGCATGAAGATTCTGCAAGACCATTGAAGGAGAAGCACAAACAGGGTGAAAAGGTCAGACCTCAATTGAAAAGACAAAGTAACTGGAGGTTTTCCACCTCAATAGTGATCTAATGGAGGTAACCAGCTATTTTCCATTTTCTTAGAATGAGTATTCTTTTAAATGGGCCTGAATATTGCACGACGATATAAATAAAGACAATGCTGAGGATAGTCAAAGTTAAAATAGGATTTAGGTGGAAAATACGGGAATCTCCTTTGTAGAATTTAAAATGTATGAATCCCTTTTGGCTAGCTAGGGTCCCTGTTAAATGAAGAATATGGCCCATGGCCTCCCATATCTTTTCTAATTGATCCTGTCTATAAAAGCTTTAATACATTAATGCTTTTCAGATGCTCAAATTGGTGGAAAGAGTATAAATTTGGGGTAAATACGACTGAATTTTTATCCCGGATTTGCCACTAACAATGTGATGTTGGACACGTTTGTTGTTGTCATTGTTGTTGTTTTAAACTTCTTTGTACCTCAGTTTCCTTATCTATAAAATGTGAGAAAAGACATTTACATCCTGGGGTGGTTATAAGGGTTAAATTACAATTTCATATTTATATTTAATGTCCAAGATAATATATCTGGCATATAAGAGACACTGACTAAGTCCTTAACAATCAATTTCTCTCTTCCTTCACCATGACCTTTAACACATTCGTTCTTTAGTCATTGCTATGTGGGAATTTGCCTTATCTGTGCCCGTATATTGTGGGTAATTGATGTCACTTTTTGGATTTTTACTTTTTTATACCAGATTTTAAGCATATAGTAAGCCAGGTGGAGGGAAGGAAGGAAGAAAAGAAGGAAGAAAGGAAGTTGAATATATTTATCATTTTTCAGGCAGTATTTTTTATTATATCATTTAAAAATGTTCTTCCAATCTGGATATAAAAGGAAAAAAAATGTTTCATAAAATTCTTCCTGGGAAAAGAGAAATAAAAGTAAATATGTTTTATTGTGTTTTATAATTAAATTTTAGCTTTTTGTGAATGTTCTACATCAATCAATGATACATTTTCAAATTGTAAACAGCTTACCACCGTCAAAACAAACAGCAAAAGTAGGCCACAAGTTGATACAAATAATTTTCTCTCTAAGGTGTTGATTGAACAAAATGGAACCTCATTGAGATTCAATTAAGAAGAACTCCCCAGGAAGCCATAAGTGACCCAACGCATCTTCTGGGTTTATAAAAATAGCTCATAGAGTGAAAGAAACTGTCTGTTGTTTTTGCTTTACTGTTTGCTCAAAGTATCGTTTTTAAAATCATCTTAAAAATCAGTTGCATATTAACATAGGTTTCACATCATGGGTAGAAGAAAAAGGAAGGAAAAATGAAAATAGGGAGACAGCCTAACACTTCATGTGCTCTGCTCTATCCCAAGACCTCACTGAGCCCTTTCACATGCGTCTGATTTGATTAAGGAAATTTGAAGTTTCTATTTGTGGACTCCAAAGTAATCCACTGGATGGTGACTGAAGGATCATAAGAGAATGCTGACAACAAACTGGTCTCATAACAATGGAATACAGACTTAAACCCTAAGTGAAGGGAATTCAGCTTTTGTTGAATTAATGAAATATTTTTCAGCCCAGAAGGATTTGTATTTTAATTTTTTTATTCAGGAATAAATCAAACTCAATTTCCTCGCATGCAAACTTCCAGTTTAATTTTCAAGGAAACAACCTTAAAAACCAGTAGCTCCTTCTTTTGAAAAGGAAACAGAGCAGCCCTGATCAACCATGACATATGGTCCCCTTTGAAAGTGGCAGGTGGGGCTTCTCTCTCACCACCTGATTTCTCACATGCAAAAGGACAACTTGCTTACCATCATCACCAAGCTTCCATTAGGCATCTAATGGAATGGAGAGTTATGCAGAGAATTCCAGACACAGTGCCCTGGTCTCCTCACCTTCTTAAATCATGCAAAATTAGCTCTTTTTGACTACAGATTTTCAGAAAATTCTGCTGGTGCCTGGTTCAAGCAGTTTGCAACTCTGACAAACCTGTATTCCATCACAAATCGTAAGACAGATGGCCAAGCTGCCAAAATCTGTCACTTTGGGTTTTATTAGTATTTTTGTTGTGGTGGTGGTTGTGGTTGTTGTTGTTGTTGGTAAGCATTGTGCCTAACCAAGAATTATTTTCTGGAATATTAGTTTAATACAACTAATTACAAAATGATCTTTTATCTTTCATTTCATGTCTCATCTATATCTCAGTACAAAAATAAGCAAATTTAATGCAATGACTACAAATGGCCTTTCAAGAAGAAAAGTTAGCAATCATCTCCCCAAGACTTTATAAAAGTGTTAAACTGCATATTCCAATATTATCTGTTCTGCCCCAATTGCACACTACTAGCCACAATGCCATATGGCATCTCATTTAGTACTCCCAATAACCCCATCAAGTAATTACTATGAATGTCTTTATAGGGTGAAGACATGAAGACTGAAGGAAGCTAAGAAACATGCCCAGATACACAGCTAGTCAGTAGCAGTCCTTCCTGGAACCCAGTTCTGACTTAAATCCTTTGCTTTTCCATCATCACGTAACACTGTCATACAGGCCCACAAACTCCTGTAATAGTTGCGACCACTCACCTCACCTCCATTTCCACTGTTCTCTGCTGTGCTTTAAACATCTGTTTTATCTGCAGATAAAATATGCTGATTGTATGACTGCAACCCTACCTGGCTTAGAGGTTATTTTAACAAAATGAGACCAAGCTTATCTCCAAAACGTTCATGGGACAGATCAAAAATTTCAAAGTGGATTGACCCAATAATGCAAAAGTTAATTTGTCACATTCCTATATGGAGACATGCTAATGATTTCCCTTTTCTTGTTTAAATCAACTCCAAAAGAGAAATGAACTTCAAGCAGAATGAAGAAGAAACCAAACAATGGAAAAGTGCTCTGTGTTCATTTCCGTAGTGTTTTACATTGGGTAGAGAAATTACCCATTGTTTCTGTACCAGGGAGCAGTGTGTCATACTGGTTAAGAGCATCCCAGGCTTTGGAAATTCTGGCTCCAGCATGTATTAGCTTTAAGAGTCAGGTGAGTCTCACGAGCTCTCAGTTTCCTCATCTCTAAATGTTAATAGTAATAGTAGTACTTAATCATTTATAATAATATGAAACTCATATAATCATTCGAGGCATGAATGAAATATATATTTATAAGCTTAGCACAATGAAGGCGAAATGGTAAGCACTAAATAGTCATAAAATTTTATTTTATGACTTTTTGTCTCCAGAATGTGAGCAGAAGATACTACACTTGAGCTCCTATCCACTGAATTATGTATTCAGTCTCAGTCAGCATTGTTCCCTGATTTTTCCAAGCCATTTTAAAGCTTTCCAACATGTTATTCATAGGCAAAGGAACACCACCAATGAAAATTATGATTAATATTAAACATTCACTGTGCTTCTGAGGAATATTAAGGAGAAAGGACCACAACAGTTACGTGTTTTCCTAGGAGTCAACATCAACTATTTTTATGGAAGGTGAGAAATGGAAAAGTTTTATGTGTGTTTTTCCTCCCACAGAAAAAGGGAAAAAAGAATTTCCATAGCAATGCTTTTTCTGGCACTTCTATGATAATACCGTGTTTCCCCGAGAATAAGACCTAGCCAGACAATCAGCTCTAATGCATCTTTTGGAGCAAAAATTAATATAAGACCCAGTCTTATTTTACTATAATATAATACCAGGTCATAATATAAAATAATATAATATAATATAATATAATATAATATAAGGTATAATATAATCTCAGGTATAATATAATATCAGGTATAATATAATATAATACTGGGTCTTACATTAATTTTTGCTCCAAAAGACAAATTAGAGCTGATTGTCCGGCTAGGTCTTATTTTCCAGGGAAACACAGTACGAGAAAATTACATCTGAGATTGTTATATTCCAAAATAGAAAATTCCATGATGAACAGAAATTAAAAACTGAGGATTTCTTGGTTCTTATTATCGCATCTCAGGTGCACAGTACTAGCCACTGTGACATATGGCATCTCATTTAGTTATGTCACTAGTATCCCTGTGGCTTCAGCACCACAAGAAATAAAGGACAAATTCAAGCACTGCAGCACCCACCTTTGCCACATATACTTTAGCACCTGTGAGCAGATATCTAGGAAAAGTGGCAAATGTGAAGCTAGATTCAGGGCTTAGGAGACAATGATTTCCAGGTTCTAACTCAGTACTTGACCACTCTCAAAATGACATTCTTTTAATGCTACGACACAACAAAATCCCGTCCAAAAAGCTTATTCACAAAGGCAGAGGGACGTGTAAACTACGTACACTGGACTCAATGGGCTCACCACAGCCCTAAAAACGAAACATACCGATATGATCGTCAAGAGATCTCAGTCCAAGAATGGTTTTCCACATTTCCTATGGGAATCCAGAGGAAGTTTCTCTACAAAACTCATATTATTTTTCTCTATATCCAGGGAAATTTGGCATGTCATCTTAAAGGGATTGAAGGTAAGCTACCTAGCACCTGACATATGTTAAAAGCTTTAATTCTCTGGCGGCATGAGTTTCATGTTAAGGATTCTAGGAACCCTACTTTGTGGTGTTTCCCCACATCTTCCAAGATGGTCAATCACCAAGTCACCAGGGAACAAACACTTTGATGATGCCACAGATCAACATAACCGCCATGTTTTGTGGGACTCTCTCTGAGGAGTTACAGAGTAAGAATGCCTACCAAGAGACCAGGAAGAAAAGACACTCACCTTCATTTATAACACATTACATCAGCACAAAAGGTATTTCATTAACCAAAATTCCCTGTGCTGTTCATTTTAAGGTTCTCTAGAGCCAGAGAGTCTGCTTTTCATTCTTGAGGCTTTACCTAATAATTTCATATCCAAAGTGCTCTAGATGGTAAAGAATGCATTTTTACACGACCATTTTGGGAGTGAATCAGATTAGCTAAATCTCTATTGATCTGCAATAAAAAAAGCCTTCCATTTGGCCCAGAAAAACTATGGTTCTGGAAAACTTAATAAACAACAGAAAAATTCAATCACAGAATTCCTACAGTGTTTTCATATCTGGATAGCCAAAATATTACCATTTTTATATCATAATCCCAAAGTAAAGAGGGAAAGAAAGAGGCAGGGAGGAAAAGAAGAATGTGGGAAGGGAAGGTGGGAGGGAAGGAGGGAGGGAAAGTGGGAGAGAGGGAGTTTAAATGTTTAAACGGTGGGTATAAACCACTATTCAAATCTCAACGCAGTCAAACAACCATGTACACTGTGCTTACTCAATATCTATTTAACTAATACATGAGTAAATAGATAAAAAGTTTCAGATGATTATTAGCATTATTAGTAGCAGTAATAATAATAATCAACACTTGTTTAGTACATGCATTAACCAGGCACTTTTCCAAGGTTTTTACATGCATTAACTCATTTAATCTCAGAGTAACAATAGGAGCTTGTATGCTATTTTCATCTCCATTTTATAAATAAACAACAGCGAAAAAAACTGAGACACAGAGATTTTAAGTAATTTGCCTAAAACCATATGACTAGTAAGTGGCAGAGCCAGGATTTGGACTTAGGCAGTCTAATTCCAGAGTCCACGCTCTAACCACTATATTTTCTGAAAACCTAACTCCAATTGGTTTAAATAATAAAGAAAAGCATTGGAAATCCACAGATAGAATAAGCTCCAAGAGTGGTATAATCAGTGATCAATATTTTTCCTTCAAAAGGACCCGAGTTCTTTTGATCTATCTGTCCAGTCATATGTATTGTTGCTTTCATCCTAAGGCAGTTTCCCTTTGTGGATACAGATTATCTTTGTTAGCATTTGAAAGAAGAGGAAAGAAAATTTGTCCCTTGACATTCATTGGACCTTCATTCTGTTTAAATTTTGTTTAAATTGGGCCAATCTAGGACACATTCTCAACACGAGATCAAAAACAGCCACCAGGAGAGTGACATAAACTGAGAGTCAGGTGAGTCATCTGGGATGGGACGATATTTGAGATTGAACCAGATTGTCCACCGTAGTATTTTGGCTTAGAAATGGCTATAGGTGAAGCCTACAGAGAGACCAAGTTTTATCTTCTGTCTTCAGAATAATCATAAGTCATAATGACCTAATAGTAAACTTAATGAATTAGAACGTTTCTAGGGTAATCTCCAGCTCTAGCATTCTATGATCTTATGAATTCACTCTATTTTTAATTAACATTTCTCAGAGGAAAAATATCCCTAGAGAAATATTTTTATATACCAGAATATTTCTAATAATGCACAATTAAGCTTGCATCATTTGCCATATTGGTGACTTAGAAGGGAAAACATGATGAACTAAGGGGAAACATAAGGCACTGGCTTTGGTCTCTTTTGCTGTCTTCGGAGCAGGTATTTTCCATCAGACCTTATGATCTAACCACTTTTGTCCACATGATAAGTGCAGAAATGGACCTTGGGCAGGTCTGATGTATAGGTCTGCTAAGAGATACTACCCCTGAGAAACTGATCTCTGATTCGGTTGGTTTTACAGAGAACACTCATGAAGGTTCCCAGGTTGTTTTGGTACCACGAGCTGGCACACAGACAGGCTGAGTCTTCATAACATCAGCAAAGGACATGAGAATACTACTGCACCCCAATAATGAAAAAGAGGCAAGAACTCTAACTCCATGCAGGTGGTAGCAGCAGCTGCTGTATGTTCCCACAGAGACCTAGGGACCTGGGAAGGCTTCACCTGGGAGCATACCTTATTGTCTCCTGCTTTTGTAACAATTTTCAGTTTCCATATACTATGCCATTAGGGAAACATTGTATTCTATAACTGTGTCTATTGGCCTCTTACTATCAATCACATCACTGTCCCATAGAGACACTCATGCAGTTACACAGGAAATTGAACAAGAGCAGTTTGAGAGTTAATCATATCTGTAAAGTTTCTAGGTATTGAACCTAGAAATGGCTAAAAGGCAATTTTTCTGAGATATCCAATATGGTTCTGCTGGCATCCAGGAACACCCTAAAATGATTGAAGGGATCCACTTACATTAAGTGTCCAATGGGTCGATGAGAATGTTTCTGCCTTGGCAGAGTAATTCTCTACTAAGGTGAATTCTTTAGAACCTTGCTACTCAAAAGAGTAGTTTGCGCACCAGCAGCATCCACTGAAATCCAGTGTCTGGGGTCTACTGATTCAGAATCTGAATTTTAACAAGATCCCCAAGTGTCTTCTAAGCACGTTCAAGTTTGGGTAGCTATCACTGCTTTAAAGGACTGCCTTCTGTGGCTTACAATTTACTCCCTCCCATTCCTTCCTTAGATAGGAAAATCATGTAGGGTCAGTCAAATAACCACTTACAAATTCCCATCCCTGGACTCATCTCTTCAGGATAATGTAGTAAATGAGACAGTCATACACAAATGATATACCCCCATAAGTACATGTGGTACCTCTAAGATTTCAGATAGTCTTACCTTCGGAGCCACTGATATAATTATTACTGATATAATTATTAGAATATAATTATTCTAATATTTAGAATATAACTGATATAATTGCAAGCATAACCAACTATCAGAATTCACATCTAAAATGTTCTCCAAAAACACTCGGTGAAACACAAGGTAACCTACGTAATTTAACTAAGTGGAACTGTTTAGCCTGAAGTGAAGCGATTTGACAAGACAATCACCAACCATTCTCACACGTCTGAAGCCTGGTCACATGAGAAGGGACTAATTGTCCATAGAAGACAAAGGATAGAAATAGTGTACAAAGGAAGATGTGACCAGGAGGCGGCTTTCAGCTTCATTTAAGGAAGAAGTCTTTGCTTGTTAGAACTACCCATAGTATTAAAATGTGGCTCAAAAAATTATTATCTAGATTGCACCGAGAATAAAATCCTTTTCTTTCCCCTTTGGCCAGGGCCTACGTGATGTCAGGCCACTGCATCTCAGACTAGTCTCCTCCTTGTTCGCTGCATTCACTTCTACCATACGAGCTCCCGCTCTTTCTCCAGCACAGGCACCAAGCCCATTCCACCAAGGGTTCAGCCCCTGCTGCCACCTCAGTGTGAATGATCATCCCCAGCCACTTCCCTAACTGGTATCCTCACTCCAGGCCGCTTTCAGCTCAAATGTCCCTACTTTCCAGTGATCATGGCTGATCCCTCTATTTAGAAGAATCCCTCTCCTTCATCTTTCTCTCTATTGATCAGTTAAGCTAAGATAACTCACAACCTCAGATTCTCCATCCTCACAACCACCAAGGGGCTTCTCTTGCTCATGTGATGTATAGTCTCCTGGCTGGCAGCAGGTTGGCTGTGGCTCTGGTCCACTGGTTGTCTCACATGATAGAGGGGGATAGCAAGAGTCTGAGCTAAGCTGCATGATTGCTGTAAATATTTCTGCCCCAAACTAGGGAAACCTGAAGAAGAGTTCTGGATTGTATCAACATCAATGTCCTGGATGTGATATTACAGCATTGCTTTGCAAGATGTTACCATCAGGAGAAACCAGATCAAAGGTTCATGGGTTTCTCACAACTCCATGTGGGCCTACACCCATCACAAAATAGAAAACTTAGCTTTTACAAAAGGCTCTCCTTTATTGGATAGCATCTACTCACATTCCATTGGCCAACACACGTCACATGGACAGGCAGAGAACTAACTGAACCTGCCCACAAGGAGGCCCAGCAAAACACGTGACTATGGATGAGGATGTATAGTTCAGGTAATAGGATCCTATCTGGAAAACAGAAAATACACACAGTTTTTTCAAAAGAGAGAATTTAATGTAATGATTACATTAAAATAATTCTTGAAAACTAAAAGAGCAGAAAGAGAACACTGAAGTAACAAGAAATAGTAGTGGAAACACGCAGTTCCTTCCCCACCCCCCTGGCTGGGAAACAAAGGGAAGAAGTTGGTTAGAAGAAATTAGAAGACTGGAGGAGGAGTGGGCCCCTCAGAAAAATGGGCACTGCCCAGGTGGTACATGTACCCCAGGAATATGGGAGATGGGTTACAGTCCTCATTTCTGTAATGGGTCACAGGCTATAGTTGGTATTTCTCACTCACTTCTTTTATTACTCCTTTCCTATTCAGCCAGCACTTCAGCTGGTTGAGGTTTTTTTAATTGGTGGTATGACCTAAATCCTCATTCCTGATGGGCCCGATTCTCCATGTCCTACCTTTTTATTGCCACCGTTTTTCTTTGACTTTTGGTAGAGGACATGGAAAGACGAACAGATGCCCAGGGAATCCTTTGGGTTCCTTTGTGTTGCTTTCTGCCTTCCTCACATAGCAGCAACCCAATATCCCTTGATAATTGGGATCAATTACCCCAGCCAGTAGGATATATCCCATTCTTTGCCAAAATGGCCAGTCTCAATTTCCAATTAGTGAAACCAATGCTGTGTCTTCATGGGAAAGCATGCCTCCCTTGAGAACAGAGGCCATCAAAACTGCAGATCTGAACATTCTAGAGACAGGAAGTAAAAATTCTGCAAAAAGATTATCGAGAATAATAGTAAGAAGAACCATTCCTGCTTCTAGCCTTTATTCTGGGACCCATGTATTTTGGCTGTAGGAGAAACAACTCCATGTACTGATTACTAGTTAGTTCTATCATACCTTCTAAGATAGAACCCCAATGAGTTTTCACCTCAGTGGAAAAATAACTCAATCTTCAGTTGGTCATTCTACATCCTAGCAGGCCAGTTGCTTTTGAGTGGTAGAATATGGGACAAATCTTTGATAGTGGAGTTAATCTTAACTCCCTTCCTATCATAGTGGACCTTACCCCACAGGTGACTGGGCCCGTGTGTATGAGTATCTCTATTCCAATTATACCTTTGACAGTTGGAGAAATAGCTACAGGAGGGTTCATTGACCCACTTGACCTATTTCTGAGAAAGACTTGGGTCTAAATTATATTTATTGCATGAGACCACAAGCCCCCAGTTGACTGGTGAAACACAGAATTGTTTTGGGTCCTCAGAAATTACCACCAATTCAGAGACAGTATCTGTCAATCATTCATTTTCTGAATATTTCCCTCTCTACAGTATTTCCCTCTATTCATCCCCTTTCCCATAGTCACTCTTATGAACAGAAGAGTTAAGTGAGTATTCAAAAACAATAATACAAACAAACCAAACTCTCTGGTCTCCTTTATTTTTCTTGATAACACACATCACTACCTGAAATGACATCATACATTTGTTTATTTGGTAATCTTTTATCTTTCTCTTCATGATTAAAATAGAAGTTCCACAAGGACAGAATGTTTTATTTATCACTGTATCTCCAAGCACTTAGAACTGTCACCAGCCCTTAATCAGTACTTAATAAATATTTGTTAAATGAATGAACATTTCTGGAAGGCAGTTTGGCGATGAATATCAAAAGCTTGAAAAATGTGTCAAGCCTGTGGTGTAGAAATTTAACCTCTGGAAATTCACCCTTAGAAAATACGTAGATTTGAGTAAAAATTAGTATTTAAAAAAACTGTTCATTCATAGCAGAGAATTTTAAAAAATGAAATAACCTAAATATATAATTGGAGATTATTCATTCATTCATTCAACAAATACTTAAGAGTGCTCACCAAGTACCAGGCATGGGGCTAGGTGCAAAGAACCATTTAACTAACAAGACCGATATGAACCCTCGGAGAACACAGAGAGACTGATGTCGAAAGACTGTTTTACTTTTTATTTTTGTAATGCAGCAAATAACTGAATGTTAGCTTATAGATACTCCACTAATAATAGCAATAATAATGAGGCTACTTTACATTTGCATAGCACTTCTAACTTTTCAAGGTAATTCTCCAGCTATTATATTTCTTAAAATTAGGGCATATTAAACTGCACTTGAACTTTATTATTAGATGTTTTCTGAGAAGAGAGTTGAGAGACTGTTGGCCCTTTCACATTAATTATGGACATATAAGATGAATTAATCAAATTCTGCTGTATTTGCTATTACTGTCAACTGTGTGTGTGAGGGGGGAAGCCACTCTGCAGGGTTTGGAGTAGGATGCAGCAGGGAGGATTATGCAAAAAAAAAAAAGTTCTTAAAATGATTTTAGTTTTAAATAAACTCTAAACCCATCGTCTTGATGAAGCATCACTAATAGTCTATAAGAATATTACCATTTTGTGGAATCCAGTTAATTAGCAAGGGTAGATTTACAGTGAAACTTCAGGGTCCCTCACTTGCCTGGGCCCCATCCAAGGTTCTGGGAGCCAACTCAACAGGGTATTCAGTGGCCATATGTTCTATAAAATTCACCTCCAATTTTTTTTCTTTTTTACCTCCATCAGCTTAGACTGGCATCTCTTTCCATCAAACTTACCCTCTTCACATTTTTCTTCTGTCGGGTTGTGCTAAAGTAGCCACAGGCAGGCAACCTATAGGATACATAGAGCCCCAGGCAAATAGTTTTGTTGGGCCTCTGTCTATATAAATAATTTTATTAAAAACATCTTATAAAATTTATGGGCCTATGTGAGAAATAGTTAGAATAGTTAGAATAAGGACTGGTGAGAGCCCATACATAGGCCCATACCCACAGCTCAAGTGGACTAGCAATAGCTCAGAGCTCCAAACTCCTTCTGTGTCAGATGTGATTGAGAGTCGCCCCAAGTCAGTCCACTAGCATTATTCTGGTGGTCCAATATTACAAGATGCCATAAAAAAAAAAGTCACACTAGCTAGTGAGTGCAATGCACTCACCACCAGGTCACTCTAAATCTGAGTCCCACAGATCTTTGGGCATCTGGTCAACCCTTTACGTGAGGCAGATGGTAAGAGTATCCCAAAGGTAAAAATGAGAACCAGAGCCTTTGCAGGCCCAGCGCTGGATGCTTCATCCAGATGGTGATGCCAGTCTCAGCCAATCTCAGGAACCAGAGAGAAACTTAACACAAATTTGGAGGAACGCACTTCAAAGTTCATGGCCCCCTAAGGCACAGCATCTAGGATGGGGGCTTTCTTACTGGAGTCTACGGGAAATACTGACCACAGACATTTTTAATATGCAATTCAGGGGATGTTGACTTAGACAGTACATTTAGTGAGGGTTTTGTGAGATATATTTATTTTGTTTGCCATAATTTCCATGTGGGATTAAACTATTGTTAGCCATCCCAATGCAAAAATGGCTCCCAGGAATACTACTACCCACTGTGCCAACTCACCCAGCATCATGATACAGTGGTCAAGGCCAGAGGCCATGTCGTGATGTGACACATGCACCAGAAGAACGAGTGGTGGGTAGTGACAAGAAGCAAGGTTGGAAAGGAGGGAGCCAAAAGCTAGTCTGTGGAAAAATTTTTTCAGTTGTGACATCTCATGTATGAAAGGACTATAATATAAGTTTCCTCAAATCTAGAAATCTTAATAATTTTTTATGATTAGATTTGTTTTTATTAGTTTCAGGTGCACAAAACAAGGTAATAGTTAGAAATTTATCATTTATATTCCTCACACAGTGACATCTCCCCTGCCCCATCCACTACCCCTCTGACATCGCACACAGCAATTACATTTCCACTGTCTCAATAATTTAATAAATTTGCCAATAACAAGGTATGAGACCAAATAAGCTTATAAACCACTGATACTAAATATGCTAAAGAAGAGATAGAATTATCTTTTTTGTTTTCTTCTACAGAAAATGTTACAAACTAATTATCACATAACGAGAATATACTACCAAAAGAATATACTACCAAAAATGTATGGAAAAAGTATTATAGAAGTTTGTTAATCAGTCTACTAATAGATCTACAATGTGCCTGGATTTTGTGATTTTTACAGCAGTCAACTTTTAAATTTGTAATTCACTGTGACTTCATTTCTCATTCTAAACAAACACTTTCATATCTAATTTTGTATTCATTTTCTTAAAGTCCGTCAAAATTGTATAAGCTTCCAAGGTCACAAAACCTAGATTTATTCCTTTTTATAGGACTACGTCTTACACATTTCAAAATACCTGACTTGTCAATTGAAATTCGTCATTGGCAATAAAAAAAGACATGTGAATTTATGAGTTCCTCTGGGTCGGAAATACAGTATTTACTCCCCAAAAGAAGCCATTCACACTTTCCATCAAATAAATACATATACTCTTATCAAATGAGACTTTCGCCAGATGTAAACAGGCAAGCAAGTAATCCCTAGCCTCTTCAATTCTGACTGTTAGGAGACAGAATCATATTGTGCCTGGCCAAGTTCCTGTTCCTGAAAATTCATTTAATTCCTAAGCAAGCTTGACATTAATTTCATCTTTGTTTTCCTACCAACTCCTACTTTCATGGAATTCTCTTGGGAGAAGTTCCTAAAGTATTGAGGACTGTTAATGGCCAGCTGTGCAGGGCTGGGCTAAGGGCCAATGTATAAATATGTGGAAGGCCACTAGGTCAGCAGACCCTGGCTGGGTTCTGCTCAGACTGCATCCTCTGAGGAGCGGTTCTTCACTTCATCACTGGGGAAACTGACTCCCACAGCCATGTATGCTGCATATGACCCAACACACACCACACTGGAATTTGAGCAGTTGAGTTTAGGGTGGTCACTTTCAATACAGCAGATGGAAGAGGAGAGCAGTAGACCAGTGAGAGAATATTAGAAAGCTGGAATGCTTTAGAGCTAATGCTAAATAATATGATTTTAAAGCACTTTCCATGGGATAAGGCAGGAGTAAGACGAGGTGCATCCTGTTACAGCCAATATGAAAGAAATGAGTTACAACTGGCAATTTACTCTAGATTTAGCTTCCACAATTGAACGTGCTCTTATTCTCTGAATTGGTGTTGACTAGGACAGTTAACATGAACTGGGCTAACAAACACAAAATCTCAGTGGCTTGACACAATAAAAATGTATTTCTAACCTATACAAAGTCTAGTAAGAATGTTTGTGTGACTCTCCTCCAAATTGTGACTCAGAAACCCAGGCTGCTGCGATCATGTGGCTCTGCCATCTCGTTGCCCTAGTTACATACACCTGGCAGGTGAAAGCATTGAGCAAATGGAGGGTTACACAGGACTTTCTGTAGATGCCAGGACTGGAGGTGGCATTTATCACTCCTGCCCACATTGCACTGGGCAGAATCCAATCATGTAGATTCACTTAGCGGGAGGAGAAACTGGGAAATATCACTTAACTGTGCGCAAGGAAACAACAGAAAACAGATTTGGTGCCACTGAAACTGTCAATGTGAACCAGCTAAACCTAAATTTTAATGTCAGTTCTCTATACATCAAAAAACACATTTGAATGCTGGGAAAACTGTAAACAACTCTACTTATTGCTGGCAATCATTTACTTGACTTTATGCTTTAAATTAATATAGAAATGTTATAATTTGGCTTGTAGGATTCTTCTGTGTTTAAGTAAATCAAATGAACATCTCTTTTATTTGATTCTAGGTTGATACTTCTTACATGGATAGAAACTGGTAAATATTTAAAATTCAGAAATGTTCTCTTTTTTATCAGTCCACCATCTTTTCCAGGCCTTTTGGTTAACTCAATTGATACCCTCTGGCCCTGTCATTTTATTTCAGCCCACCTCCTTTCCAGAAGAGTTTTGTAAGGCACTTGCAGTTAATTTGAAAAACTAATTTGAACCCTTTAAATTAAAGAAAATTCATGGTCAGCATCAGGTTGGTTAATAATGCCTTCAAATATCATCACCTCCCTGTTCTAATTTGCATATTAACCAGCATCTTTCAATGCTTTCATCAATGCTTTTTCATTTTGAGCATTTCCTCAAAATGTTTCAGCAAGGATCAGCCTCCAAGAGATGTTGGGAGGTAAATGGGTAAAATCCTCTGGTCAGCTAAGTTTAGACTGCCTTACATGCTTCCATACTACATCTCTTCTGCTTGGAGCTGCATGAGGTGCACGAAAAAATGCACCTCAGGTCCTGAGAAATCCTGTGATGAAGACTTCAGGTTTTCTTTATTTATTTCAGTTTTCCCAAATTTTTTGACCATAGAAGTTTTTTTAAATTTTATTTTGGTTTGGGATTTCATTGTTTAATTTTTTGCATAACTCCTACACAAATTATGAAAAATTCCTAACGGAGGAAACTTAAAGCCCAATAAAGGGCCAATAAAGGACAATTGTTGAGACAGGGGATTTTCGTATGGCCTCCCGAGCCATCATCACTCTGCTTGCAAGGCTAGGCTGGTTTCAGCCTCTCATCCCTTCCACGGCCCAATCCCATGTCTGTTGGTTGAGCTCCTAATTCTGTCTTTTATCAGTCAAAATCAACGTACACCCAATGACACATTAAAAAAAATTAAATATGAATCTAAACAGTCCCCTCATGGGAATTCCAATCTCTCTCCCTTTAAATTAAAGAAAATTCATGGTCAGCATCACTGTTTTCTTTACTCTTTTCCACATCAAAAATATTTTAAATCAAATTTACAATTTTCCCACTTTGGGCTTTGCACTTAAAGAGAAAAGAAGAACTTTGTCCTCTCAGAGGGAAGGACTTTTAGAAAAAAATAAACCAAATAAATCCAATAAGCCCCCTGCCAGCAGTCCCTCTTCTTGTCTAGATTTTACCCGCTGGGGGAAAAAAAATAAACTTTCCATTTGATTCTCCCTTGCTGACAGTCTCTTCTAACTGCATCACAAATTGAACTTTAAAATAAATAAATGAATAAAGCCAGCTGCTATGGGATGGGAAATGCAGAGACATGTGAGGAGAACGTTTTGAGAACGGAAACTTCAGCATCCACTGATCTGAAAACATCCAAGTCAGTGTTTTTGACATGGCCCTACTAAATGGGAAAATAAGGAGTTTTTCAGCAATAGTGAGTGATGATCACATGGAAATAAAACTTCAAAGCTTGGTGTAGATGATTCACCAACACTAGACAGTGAAAAGGTAGGGTAACCTTGAACAACCCTCTCCCATGTCCTAATTTCCATCTCCTACTAAGAATCTACAAAAGTTAACCACAGGAGCGCAGAAGACAGCCCCGAACTGGTCGTTGGCAGTTATTGAAATACCCGGAGAGGGTCTCTGTTGTCCTAATGAATGGTAGCTCCTCACTTATATATAGGTCCTTCTACTGATCGAACATGATGCCCAAGCCAGATGAGGTTGGAGAAGATTGATGACGGCCTGTCCCCCATGCCTCTCTGTCACTTAAGGTGTGCCTGTATATCTCACCTCTCCAAAGGGACTGTAAACCCTTTGGTAACTGGGAGCAATGTTTAGGTAACTTTATATTCCTCATAATGTTTGGAACACTGCTTTAGACTTCCCAGATGTTCACTCGGGACAACATACAGATCATGGGTCACAGGTCATGGCTTCCAGGTCTTTGTTATATTATTTATTAACCATTAACCTTACGCAAGTCACAACTTCTCTGAGCCTCACTTTTTTCATCTGTGTCATTGATAAAATAAAAACCTTTAGTGCTTCCATCACAGTTGTTAAAGAAATGGGGTATAGTACCGGGGTGGAGAGGTGGGCAGAGGACAGGTGGCATGATGGACTTCAGGACCCCCTGCTCCTTTCAACTCCAGCAGCTCTGCTTTTATCTACTTTATATATTGGAATTCCATATAAAATTTTGTTTAAAGAAACCATTGTGATGCTTAGAAATAATATTTGAAAAACACTACTGTGTGAGAATGTGCTTGCTAAACTGAGAAGGAGTAATAAACTGCTTTTACAGTATTGGGTTGAGGCAATTTACATAAAGGAAAGGTACACATCTCAAGTGTACACTCAATGACTTTTTAATGCATGTATACACATGTGCATACACCACCCGGGTAAAGATAGCAAACATTTCCTTCACCCAGAAGGTTCTGCTTTCCACACTTCACTGAATAGCCCCCCTTCCACAAACACATACACCTGCCCCAGGCAACAACCACTGTTGTGATCTCTAGCGCCATGGATTACTTTTGTCTATCCTACAGCTTCGTATAAATGGAATCACATAGTACGTACTCTTTTGTATGTGGCTTCTTTCTCTCAGCATAATATCTATGAGGCTCATCCATGTTGTTATATATAATTGAAGTTAATTTTTTGTTGTTGCTGTATAGTTTCCATCGCGTGAATATATCACAGTTTGCCTATCTATTCACATGTTGACAATCTCTGGAGCTGTTTCCAGTTTGGAGCTACGACCAATAAAGTTGCTATCAATATTTGTGTTCAAAGCCCTTTGTGGTCATCTGTTTCATTTCTCTTGGATAAACACTAATAAGTGGAATTGCTAGGTTATAGTATAAGTGCATGTTTAACTTTACAAGAAACTGTCAATCAATTTCCCCAACTGGTTGTACCATTTTATATTCCCAATCAGCTAAGTAGGGGAGTTTCAGTTGTTCAGTAGAATTTGAGGTGTAAGTATTTTTAATTTTAACAATTTTAATGGATTGAAAATATCTTGTGGCTTTAATTTGCACTTCCTTGATATTAAATACCTGTTCGTATGAATATTCACCATTTTCATATCCTTTTCTTTTATTTGAGTGTTTGTTCAAGTTGTTGCCCATTTTTTTAAAAAAAACTGGGTGATTTGTCTTTTTATCACTGGTTTGTAAGCATACTTTGTTAGACAGATGTATTGTGAATATTTTCTCCCTATCTGTGACTTTCATTGTTTAATAGCGTCTTTGAAGAGCCAAAAGTTTTGTAATTTTTATGAAGTCTCATTTTAAAACTCTTTGCCTATACAAGGCCTTAAAGATAGTCTCTTCTTTCTTCTAGATGCTTTACACATTTAGTTTGCACATTGACAGCTATTATGAAAGGTGCATATTTTCATTTGTTCTTTTCTTATTTGATCTTAAATAAGATGATTGAGGTTGAGAAATGCCACTTGAATGACCTAAGACCCAGAATCTTGCAATTAGATGTCAATAAATAGTGACTAAGTCTAATCTCATGTTTGTTCACCTAGCAAGTTATCAAAGAATGTGAGGTAGGACATTTTGACAGTGAAAAGGGGCACCATGCATAACAATGCCAAGACAAGAGGCATAAACCAGGACCGTTTCTGGCAAACTCAGACATATAATCACTCTAGATTCAGCTTTCTTGACTTTAGATTAAGGATCATCCTTGGACATTTTCCATCAATAGTGACTCAGTTAACAACGGTCTACTTCTGTAGCATGCCTATGTTTATTCCAACTGCTAAAATAGTGTTGAGATGACAAAAACAGTTGAAGATGGAACTCGTCAGGGCCAAGGGGCACCAGACTTGGTTTAAAAATCAAGACTTAAAACTTTTACATTCTTGAAGATTGACCGTTGAGACAGAACAAAGAATTTTCAACCGTGGTGTTCTCTAACTCCATTGGGGAGCTCTTCTACGAAGATATATTGTTACTGCTCCAGTTTGCATCACCATTTGGTTTAATTATTATTCGTAATTGGGAAATAATTAGATAAAACAATGATGTAAACCCCAGTGGAAAATAGGCATCTCTTAAGAACCCTAATGTTTTCCGTCACTTAAAAGGAAGGGGATATGACTTACTGGAGGAAAAAACTAATTAGAAAAGCAGACACATCTTCTCCCTCTCCTCATATTTCAGGCATGCTGGCAAGTGCTCAAAAATGATCAGAGAGTGGCCTATTTCTCAAGGACCCCAGGAGAGCATGATAATTTAAATCATCATCTCAGGAAAGTGCCTTGAGCACTTGTCTGTGCCGTTTTGTGATCTTCAGTCAGGAGAGAGTTTGGCTCTCCAGACTGGCATGGTCATGCAAAATATTGGCTGAAGGAAAGCTGATGTCACACCCACACCTAAGTGAATCCAGACAAGTTAGGATTCCTGCCAAGAGAAACACATTTGAGCAAAGTGAGGAGACAGAAATGTTTAAAACAATGTTGTTCCCCAGCAAAATGAAAACAAGACTTTTATCCAGGGACACAAATCGGCTTTCAGAAAAGTTTGATAACACAAGGAGATGAGAGGGAAGTGATTAGATGGTCAGATGTGGGCCTAGCAAACTTCAAAACCCTAAGTAAATCTCTCTAAAACCTTCCATCTGGAACGAGATCATTTTATTTTAAAAGTTGAATTAACAATAACAAAAAAATCAGTTGACTTTTGATTTTAACAGAAAAGCCAATTTTATAAAAATGACATCTCAATGAAAGTCTTATTTAAGTATTCCATATTGAAAATGTAAATATTTATTAATAAATCACAATGAGGTCATTTGAAGATGAAAAACAAGAAGGCTTGAAAATAAATAACTAGGATTGCAAATATACTAAAATGCTCTTAACACGTTCTCCCAGTTAAACTCCCCTCCCTTGACGATCAGACAAAAAGTAAATATGGCTTTTCAAGACTCAATTCTTGGTTGTAAACCAGAAAATGTGTCAATGATCTTAGACCAACCTCTCTATAGCAGAAAGCTATAATGACAACTCATCGAGGGACAAATATTAATCCCAAATTAATGAGTTCTAAGAACTTCAAGTATAACCTGACCCTGAATAGATCACCTTTCTTCTTCACTTTCCCCTCATCTCCTCACTTAGGAAAAGAGTGACTCCCAGAATTTTTGCAAGGTTAGTGGAAACCCTTGGCTCTAGGATGTGGGGGGAGGGGGCATTGGAACTGTACTTTCCAAATTGTTCAAAAATACTTACTGAATTACCACTAAATAAAAGGCCCCTATGCTTGGTAGTATGACCTGTAAATCCATAAGTATTGCTGATAAGATGAGCCCTTGTGGGGGAAGGCCGTTCTGAGGAGGTGTGAGTTTAGTTGAGTATTGGAGGATTAGATAGGTGGTAAAGAGAAGGAAAGAGGGAGGGAAGAAGGGAGGGAGGGAGAGAGGGCGGAAGGGAGGGAGCGAGGGAGGGAGGGAGCGAGGGTGGGAGGGAGATTTCTTGGCAAAGGCCCTTACATATGCATACAAGCAACATGCATAAGAGAGTGAGAGAGGAGGCTTGCCAGAGGAAGGCACTAGTGTGATGGAGAATTGGGAGTAAGGATGCAAAGCGAACCTGGGTCCAGACTGTGGGGTGCCTTACACATCACGCAGTGCATGATCTTTCACTGAATGATGATGACACCTTAGAAAGTCAAGTGACTGTTGCATTGCAATGAGCACAGATCCTGTCCTACAAAAATGCCTTAGTAGAACATCCATTTCTGTTGGCGTTTTGAAAAAAGATTAATGGGAGTATGTTGAGGGAGGGGCGACTAAAGCCATATGGTTACTGGGAGCTTTATGTGAATAGTCAAGAGTAAAATCAAAAGCACTGGACCAGACTCTCCAAATGTATTCAGGCTTATGAATCAGACCAGGGGTCATTTGTAACAAGGTGAATAAATGTAAGTGCTTGCCTCTACTTGACATGATCTAATTGACCTCTAGAATGGTCACTATTTTGATTGATGTGACTTTCAAACCCATGATCCATTTCTCACCCCATGAGTAGTATGATGGAAAATTGGCTCCTGGAAGAAAAAAAATGCTCTCATTGGTAGTGTTTGTCAATTTCCATAGTGTAAATACTCCTACTATGGCTGATTTCATGTTACCAACATGAGGGAGGTCACTGAAAGTAGAGTTGGAAAGAGATACATAAAATCTACTCTTGCAAAATCTACTCTAAGTGTCAGCTCTAGCACACCATTGCATCAACTCCTAATTTTTCCCATCTTTGAAATGGGTCTATGTTATATCCTCTCATCTTAGGTTCACACCCCTTTCGCATCCCAATTAACTTGTGTTCCTATGAGGTGTTCTGAGTTTCTCCCTCTCTTCCCAGGAAATACCTATAAATCTGGAAAAAAGAGGGCACATTGACCCATTCACTCTCTTCACATCTTTACTGGTCAAAAGAAAGATGGTAAATGAAAGGTGAGTAAATTTAAATACATACATCACCTCCTTCTAAAGTAACAAGTAAAAACCCTTGCTCAGCTAAGGGTGGGTTAATATTATTAGATTCAAAACAGAAAACAGTGTGCTGTCATTTCCATAATATAGCAGATGTGAAAAATTGACTCAAAAAGTCTCATTTTGGAAATCCTTTTATTCACAAAACTTCTGTTTACGGTTTTGTTTGTTTCTGCTATTCAGTATAGAATATTTGAAAACAAAGTGCAATATTTGAGGGGTTTTTTTTTCCCTCTTCAGTAATTCTTTTGTAATTACTGTCACGAATTCTTTCAAAATCAAGAGTAAAAATATTTTAAGAGTGTTTTTGTTCTTTCTCTGTTGAAACATGGTTTAGTGTTTATTATCATAATTTTGATTGCTATTGCACCACCTCATGTGATGTATTTTTTACTTAGTGAGCTATTATTTGGCTTACACTCATGATTTGTACATTAATACCATTCAAGGTTATGCAATAACAATCAGAAATTATGATAATAAACATTGAACCACATTTCAACAAAATATGACAAACTCATGAAAGGTATTTTTTTTAATCTTTTCATTAACAAAGCATCTTATGCTTCAGTGACACTTTAATTACCAATAAATTACCCAAGAAAATATGTAATTATTTCTAATAACTGACAGTGACTCTATATGTAATACTCTTTAATGTTAAAATAATTGCTAAAATGTGACCTTTTTTCCTAAACATGTGGCTTAATTGATTGCATTCTGTTTTTCAAATAAAAAGGTAATAGAAATACTATCACTAAAGTTGCATAAGTAATTCCAGTTCAACTGAGGACTGTTTTAGTGACCTCAAAACAATTTTTGATAATGACCAGTATTAATGAAATTATCTTGATAAATTTAGGGTAATTATTCCGATTTCTCAATTTACTTCAATGTACTATTCCATTCTTTCCCAGAAAGCCTTTACCAGTCATTCCTAAACTTCATGTACATTACAAAGAATGTTCCCCAAGTGGCTATTCAAAAGATCAAAATCCTTTGCTTATATATGAACATTCATTAAAAGAAAAAGGAAAAGCTCCTCTCTCAAAAACTAAAGCCACTCTCGGGAGAAAATCATTTTGATCCCTTCTAGCTTTAAAAGTTCAATACTTTATGATTCTATAAACTCTATTCATAACCTAGACACAATCCTTAAACAAAAAAATCCAATAGTTCAAATGTCTCCAGCTCTCTGCTTCCTGTTTTTTCACCTGACAGTTTGGTCTGGTGAGAGCCTTAACTCAAGAACCAGATCCACAACTCCTTCCACAAACCTCTGCTTTTTTATTAGTTTCACACCGCTCTTTGCCTTCTCTCAGTCAGGACAAAACAGCTACAACATAAGCCTTTGTCATCACACAGTGTCCTGTTGCAACTGACTAACATGGTGAATATTTTTTTAACCAACAACATACAACAATGGTCCGTGCAATAACATAGTATCAATATACTTGAATTTGAACAAAAATCAATACAGATTTCCACAGAACGGAAAGGGATTCAAATTTTGTAAAAGTCTAGACATTACAGGACACTGACATCCCCTTGTACATTTCTATCCTCTTCACCTTAAGGGTCATTCTCTTATGGAAATTTGAGGAGAACGCACACAAGTCTAAAACCACAGTAATAAAAACTGAGCATTTCTGCTATGGGATCTCTAGGAGGGTTAACTTGGAAGGCCATTTGGAGAATTGCGCCACCTAAAGATCTGGTGAAACCACTTGAAGGGATGGTAAAAGGGAGCAGAATACAAGGTAAGTGATGGATCCTTGGTCCCTCAGCTGTTATTCAACCACAGATGCTCTGAATTTATTTGGTGCACATATGGGGGTTTCTGGTTGGTTATAATTTGAAGAAAGCCCTCATTTTCTTTCAGTTTATAGGTTAGGAAATTGCATTTTTGTGAGTATAACTGATATGCTCTGAGTCAAATACCTGCTCCATGGCAATGCTAGCTTTAGAGGGTGACTCAGTCCTGTGCCCCTTTTTCTAGAAGATGTCTCTATCCTGAGATGGAAAAGTACTCCAGTGTTTTGATTAAGTCTATGGACTGCTCTTTAGAGGTATCACTATATCTCCTCGGGGAGATACACTCCACCAGGGAGAGATCTAAGGCAACAAGCCATCCCTGAACAGAAATATTGGCCCTGAATCAGGACTCAGCTGAATGTAATATGTTGGAGCAAGTCATACAATCCCCTCTCTCTCTTCACGCAGGCTCCAGACAATTAGCCAGCCATGCCCTTGGGAGACTGTTCTTCCGCATACGCGATATCTAGACACAGAGTAGAGTTTACTGGGGGTTGTGTAGACCCTCACTATTCATTGGCTTCAGCACGACCTCTTCCACACAGTGGGTTTAAGAAGGATGATGACAACGCCTCATGCCTTCAGTTTACATTCTGGTCCAGTCTCCTCCTCTGTATGCTGGGTGGCTCCTTCCTTCCTATTCAATTCACTGCAGGATTCATCTTCTCCTACCCCTTGCTGGTAGAGAATGTTTTTTCAGTGCAATGGGAAGCCTGAAAGCTGAATGCTTTCGGAATAATTTTTCCTGTGTTTGTTTTCCACTTGTCTCAATACATTTTAAGTTTGACAGCAAGAAAGGGTTTTCTATTTTTCTATGAGCTAGAGAGCATCTCATCACTCAACAAATCCCGTGAGCTTTTACATTCTCAGCGCTGTGTCCTTCTCCTGACCTTAAACTTTCTCACTGCCTGGAAAGAAAGCTTTTCATGAAAACTCGCAAAGCCCTACAAGCTGAGTCTGACAATGACACAAGCAATGAACAGGGCAGATTATCGTCAGAGGAAACTGCAACTTCCTCAGCAAAAATCATTGGTTTAACATAAAACTCATGAGGCTACTGCAAGCTAACAGGCTTGCTCCCTTTCCTCCAGAAGATTACAATTCCTTAGGAACACAGAACAGGAGTGGCACTTACAGCATTAAATGACTTTATTTCTCTTTGCATAAGACCTACACTGCCCCCATTTCTGGCAATGGAAGGATCCCCAGCTGCTTTCAGCCCAACCTCAGGGAGAGCCCATTAGCTACAGCAGGAACACTGTACCCATTCTGTTACTCTGGTTGGAATTCCACTTAAGAAACCCTAAGAGGATCAAAAACTGAAGAGGTTGGGGACCAACAACATGGAGAGGAAAACCAACCTGACCTGAGCTCCCAGTGATTGGCAAGCTTCTTCTGAATCTTTCATTGAATATAAGGTACTGTCTGCTGATAATTCACTAAAGGACCATAGGAAAGGTATTCAATCTGCCTAGCACCGTTTCCTCATGTTTAAAACAGGACCAAAAACTGCACCTCCCTGAATGGAATTGTTGTGACACGTAAGTAAGATAAGGAATGTCAAATGATTGTCCCAGAGCTGGTCCAAGCTTGGTCTTCTGTAAATGTCACTGATTCATGCTAAGTGTTCTTTAATCCTCTTAAAAATTCTGTGAAGCGAGAATTATTCCCATTTCACAGACAAGCAAACTGAGCCACAGACTGTAAAGCAGCTTTTACAGAAGGACCACATAAGCTTTGCTATTCATAACAGCCTGTCTCCCCTGTAGGTAGCAGCCTCTATAGAGAATTTCAGACTCCTATAACTTGCTGATGTGTGAGCAGAGAAGTGCCTACTTATGCCTACATCTACCCTTGGATACTGGGATCTAACTCCACCCTTGGCGGGAGGGAATAGCTCAGCCCAGGCACTGAAGAGGAATTTAATCCTCACAAGGAGAAGATTAAGTCTTTCCCTGTGCCACCTGCAGTGGGCTTTGCCACCCCAGGACTTGGTGGAGCAAACCCCCTCCTCTGCCTGTGAGATTCCAAAATCCCCCATAAAGGGAGTCACCAGGCTATAATCATTTCTCATTTAATTTTCCACCTAGTGTGACAGAGTCAAGGTTCAGGCCAGGTACTTCAAATAACACTGAAGTTATTGTCCTAGATATCGTGATTCAGTTATTTCAGTCAAGCAAGGATAGGCTACAATATTTAAGTCCCAGGTTCATTGTAAACAAAGAAAATCCATCAAAAACAGAATCTCTCAGGAGAAATCCTTTCCAGGCTTTTATTACTGACTGCAAAGGATTAAAATCTTTCAGTTTGCTGATGGCTTGCTGTCCCGTCCACATTTACAGTGAAGTGATTGTTTTTTTCAGGTGAAAGCATATATGTCCTCTTAAGCCAGGCCATCGAAACCATGGTTGTTAAATATGTGTGTGGATCTCCAAAGCCCTTCACTGTCACCTGGCTTAGCATCCAGACCCAATACGGTGCCAGAGAGAAGAAACGTTGTTAAATGTTACTCTCAGACGTTTAAGCTCTTGGTTAACAGATGGATGTTTGGTCAACAACTCCTTCCATTTGGAAAGCTCTGAGTTAGAAGCCCAGGGACTCTGCTTCCTTGTAGTCTCCTGGACTTAGGATGGAGCCTTGGATTAATGGCCTAAACTCTCTGTTCCTGTCTTTAGCCATCTGTAAAGTGGGAATAGTAACTGTCCTCTTAGGGTATGTACATGTCGGGGTTTTCCAGAAAACTAGAACTAGTAGGATAAAAATACATATGTGGAGGGAGGGAAGGAAGGAGGGAGGGAGGGAAGAAGGGAGAGAGGGGGAGAGGGAGGGAGGGAGGGAGGGAGAGAGAGAGAGAGAGAGAGAGAAAGAGAGAGAGAGTTTAAGGGATTGGCTCTCACAATTGTGGAGGATGGCAAGTCTAAGAGTTGATGTTGCAGTCTTGAGGCCAAATTCCACAGGGGAGCAGACTGGACCCAGGCAGGATTTCTACTCGTATATTGCAGTCAGAAGTCAGAATTGCTTTCTCTTCTGGAAACCTCAGTCATGGCTCTTAAACCTAAGGCACTGCTCTTCAACTGATTGCATGAGGCCCACCGAGATTAAGGAGAGTAATCTGTTTTACTTAACGTCAACTGACTGCAAATTCATCACATCCACAAACACCTTCACAGCAACATCTAGACTAGTGTTTGATCAAACAACTGGGCACCGTCACATAGTCAAGTTGACCCAGAAAAGGAACTATCCCCAGACTATTTTAAAGTTCATATCACACGAGGTCATACATAGGAAAGGAGTTTCAAAGATATGAAGAGCTGCACAAGGGATTAGTTTTTAACAACCACTGACCCCTCATGTGTCGCATGAGGCTTTGAGGAATGTGGAGATGAATAAAACAAAAGGCTAAAATCACTAATCATCTACTTGAGATGCCAAGATTAGATGCTTGGGGAGTAAAATGCTACTAACGTGTCTTGAGGAAGCGCTGAAGAAACAGTGTGAAGACAGGACTCTGTCTGTCGGAGACGTTGCTAAGGGCCAAAGGGTCCCAAGGGGCCTCTTTGAAAGAAACCACTTCCCCAGAAAGAACATTCCAGTCACTCACCCCACCCTCATCCAAATCACATCCTCCCTGTCACTCTCATGACTCTTTACCCTTGTTTTTCTTGTAATATATTGCAATACCTGATTATGCATTTACTTGCACGTCTCACTGTTTAATACTGTTCTGACCCAAACCAAAATTCCATGAGAACAAGGAGGTCCTATTGGTCATTGTCACCATTATCTCCCAACATTTAACATGGTGCTTGCCACGTGCTGGGTGTGCAAATTATAGTCCACAATTTGAATAAGTAAATACAAAGGGTGCCCAAAAAATGTATACCCATTTTAAGAAAGGAAAAAGCTATTAAAATTGTAATACTCAATAAATACTAATAACAAAGATGAATACAAGTCATGTGTATACATTTTTTTGGCACCCATGGCATATATATAGTGATATATATATATATAGATAGATAGATAGATAGATAGATAGATATCAGTTTTGTCTACAGCAAAATTTTACCAGCTTTTAATTACAAAATATCCAAATGTACAGAAAATTTTAAAAAATTATACCATGAGCAATCATATTTGCACTACCTAAATTCAATAATTGTTAATATTTTTATCATTTTTTAATAAGATCTCTTTCTCATTCTCTCTCTCCTTTCTTTCTCTAGTTTTATTGCTAAATTATTTTAAAGTAACTGGCTGATGTCATGACACTTTACTCCTTAAATATTTTAGCACTCATCTCCTAAAAATAAGGTTTTTGTCCTATATAACTCCAATAGCATTAGCCAGCCTAAGAAAACTAGCAATAATTCTCTACTCTTTTCCAATATCCAGACCATATTCAAGTTTCCCCAACTGACACTTAAAACACTTTTATTTTTATTAACTAGTATCTAATCAAGATACTGGAAACACTTCCCAACACACGCCTACACACACACACACACACACACACACACATTTTATTTGAAGAGCTAGTTCACTTGTCATATAAAGGCTTCCATGTCTGGATTTGTCTGTTTGTTTCCTTATGATGTCATTTAACTTTATCCTCCAGCTCCTGTATAACCTGAAAACTAGAAGTTAGGTCTAAAGGCTGGATGAGATTCAGGTGAAACAGGTTTTTTGAGAATGATTGCTAGGCAGTACTTCTTACTTCGTAGTGCATCCTGTCAGGAGGCACACGCGTCAGCTCCTACCCCATTTGCAATGCCAAGATTAACTATATGATCAAGACGATGACCACCTGACCTGTCTGTTACATATAAGCTGCGTCTGCCCCTGTGTATGAACAGGAACATAGTCAAGCAAATTTTGAAAATGTACTTATAATTGAAATCCAAATGAAATTTCTTTCCCTGGAACTTAACATGAAGTTATTCAAATTTGTAGAACTTCTTACTCCTCTTTTTTTTTCTTTTTTTCTTTTTTTTTTTTTCTGGCGGGGGGAGGAGGTGAAGGGGGGTAACTGCATGGGGGAGGTATCTTAATTACCTTTGCAGAAAATGTTGCCGAGCTTAAACTCAACTCATTGTGAATTTTAAAATAAAAGCGCCCCCACCATATACATTTAAAGACGACATTTTGTACAAATCTTTGACTATAGCATTTTTATCTCAGCATTAATACATATATCAACTTTTCATCCTTCCTGTAAACTGATATTATTTATTAAACTCGCAAGAAAAGACACAATTAATCTTTATGATTCATTGTTTCTCCTGCAAAGAACTAAAGCATACACAGAGTTCATTTTTTTTCCCCTACTGGGGCTGTATAATTGGGTTAAATCAGCACAGCTCGAGTCAGAGTACCACTGAGGCAGGGGGATGGGCAGGGTGCTGGGGTACTCAAGAAGCACGGGGCCTCCTTCTGAAGCATCAGTTTTTCCTTAATGGCAAGTAATTTAAAGCATCTTCATATACCAAAATAAATGCACATATATTACAGACTAAAACAAAAAATTCACACGAATTTAAAGGTAGAACGTAAGGCGAACCCACCAGTCAGTCCCCTCTCCAGTCCTTATCAGTCCACACAGCCTTCCCAGCCCCCACCCCCCACCCCAGCTCACAGATGATCACTTTCCTCTGCTCTTTGCAGTCCTGGATTAATTAAAGCACCTGACTAACTTGACAGCAAAATTTAATCAACAACAACAAACGTCTTCTGAAAAATTTCCCCAAGATTTCAAACAGCCAATCTCTACAACCCCAGCCTCCATCACAGATAAGTAAGTATGGGAACTGAAGACTGGGGTTAGGGGCCCCCACCCATTTGTAATGATACAACTCAGTCAATGTCACGTACCTTCCTGTGCTTTCGTGTTCAGCCAGGGCTCCTGTCACACTCAGTGTCTGCATCCTCCTCTCTCCTATACCCCATATTTTCCTTAACGAACATTTACAAAGGGCTTGCTGTGCACCAGGCATCTTTCTGAGCACTTGATTAGTGAATTCATATCACTTGAATCTTATAAAGTAGGTACGACTATTATCCCGGGGTTACAGGTGAGGAGAGTGAAGCACGAAGAAGTGATGTCCCCATCGCAGCTAGGAACCATTGGAGCCAGGATTTTAAATTAGGTAGCCTGGCATTTTAACAATAGCATCTAGCCCAGGACTTTCCACTTAAGACCTTGAATAATGTGTCTGATAATTTTGTTGCTACAGCAAGAAAATTGGAGGTCGTCTTTGATCCCTCCTTCAATCTTATATTCAAGCAATCGACAAGTTCATGAATACCTTGAATACTTCTTTTACCTTCTTTAGGCAAATAATATATTAGTATTATCATGAAAACAGTTTTGATCTTACGGACCCCTGAAAAGGTTGTGGGGACCCTCAGGGGTTCCCTGGACCACACCTTGTGAACCACTGTTGGTGATACTTCTTCTCTTTGAAATGCTCTTCCCCTTTAATTTTTTACTATTAGGACTCAACCCATCCATCAATGTTCAAAGTGTCATTTTTTTTTAGGAACTTCTTCCATCCCTCGTAAGGATTCGCTCCTCTTTTGCACTTCTGTAACACTGTGTACCTTGACTTTCACTCAATCACTTGGGCAACAATCATTGAGTGACTTTTATGTTCTAAATCTGGACAGTGTCTACACTTTTTCTACCATTTATTTTCCTACCTGCTCTCCCTACATGAAGATTTACCACCAGTCCTCTCCTCCTCAAGATGACAACCAAAGCAATCCATTAGTGGTCGAGTTTTAGGTACAGTGGTAGACTGGTAAGGTTTATTTTAAGACTCTGAGGATCTTTCAATAGATTTCAAATTTCACCACATAAACCATCTGATTCTGCCATTATTTAAGATTTCTACTATAGTTAAACTACACTAAAATACATCCAATTCTCTTTAATAAGCAGAAAATTAAGAGCAATTCATATGATAAAAGTTTATGAGAATAAATTGAACCACTTTAGCTCTTGTTCAAGACACCATGAATATTCAATTTGACAAATACATATTACAGCAGTTGTTGAAGAGTTTGAATCCAAGGTGACTGGGATGAGCCCCTAGGCCATGCTTCTGTAATGCTAAGCCTCAAATGCACATTAAGTATTTGAGGAAGGAGACCCAAATCTGGTACCGCTCTCTGTGGTACTGATGTGGGTACCTGCAGGCATGACACCGGGCATTTCTGGAACTCACTTTCTTCTACTGGACTAGAATCCCCTGGAAATCAGAAAGCATGCCTTTTTAGTCTCTGCTCACCACTGTAAGGCCTCCATAATTCCTGTTGAACAAATGGCTCATGGTGAAGAATTATGTTAAATAAACCCCAAAGTCCTTCTCCGTCAGAAGAGTACTGAGCACAGGGCCCACATATCACGCCATTCATTACATATTTGATGAATCAACAGTGAAACAGGGATAATCTCTGGTTCTGCTATTAGAAAAGATATTGCCCTGGGCACCATTGTGTCATAGGAACACCTGGGATATGGTCCCTGCTTTCCCAAAACTCAAAATTTAACCCAATATTAGCTGTTAAGACAAACAGCCAGGGAACAAACAAAATACCCAAATGCATGACTCTTCATCTGACTGGGAACACCAGGATATTTAGAATTACACCTCTGACTGGCAAAATCACTTTTATTTCTGCTTCTAATAGACACCTCACTAAAGGCAAGGGCTAATGGGATGTCAAACAGTGTCATCACAGCCTCTTAATTGATTTGAAGGTGCTTGGGTAACTAAGTATTCAAGGCAAAATGATGTTCTCACTGATGGGAGATATAGCATATACAATTTGCATCTCATCAGAAAAAAAAAAATTCCTTGGTTTCCACTACCAAGCACTAATGTTCTCAATTCTGCTGACTGTGCTATTTTGAGAAATAGCCAGTGTGCCCTCCACACAGTTAGAGAGTAAGAGGAAATATTGTCTCCCCAGGTGTCAAATTTCCTTTCTGTAATGGAAGGATGTGTGGGACAGCATTTCAAACATAGTCACAGAGGAAAACGGAGGCTGACAAGTAAGATGGATGAATGAGAGGAAAAACATGTGTTGAGAAGGAAGCTGTCAGGAGTAGATCCCGTTTGTGCATCAGAAGTGTCCTAATTAAAAATACCCATCATAAGAGGCTTTGGGAAGGAAAGAAAAGAAGGAAGCCCACATCTCTGAATACAAGAGATCTCAGCAGAAAGGCAGGACTCGGGGCTCCACTGAACTGCAGTATTCACATTAGTGGCTGCATTCTGCCATCTAGAATTTTAACTGCTTCTGTAACTCAACCCAGGAAATCTGCATCTTCCACAAGTATGTCTTTGCTCTTCAAGAATATCACAAACTCGACTGCCCTATAGAAGTTGGAGACACTGGGGTGATACTATCCAATTCGGGGTTCAGTTCTTCCAGTTTCTCATCAATAATGATTTCCTTCTTTCCCATAATTGGACTTGTGAGCCTTCTATGTTTACAGTGACATTAGTCAATTCCCAGATGCACTAGGCCAAATTAAATAAAGGACTGCAGGGAAATTTATCTATAGAACATGAATCTTTAATGAGCCTTCATCCCTATAACTCTTATAATAGAGAGAGACTTACAGAAATGGATTCTAGTCATCCATGAGGGCTGGGTGGATAAATGAGCATCCCTGATCCTCTTTTGCTTCGTGTATAACATAACGGGGATGGATTAGGTAATCATTGAGGCCCTTTCCTCTCTGACCTTCAGACTCCATCACTCTTCTCAAATTTCCACCTTCCTCTCTAGGAAGTGGTTAGGGGCCATTGTTAATATGTGGTGAGTTTGTGGTAGGAGAGCAATGGTGATAGGTAAGAATATGGTTCTCCTATTAGATTGCCCAATAATCTCACCTCAATCTCACCTCGACCACTTACTTACTAGCTGTGTGACTTTGGGAAATTTACCTAAGTTGTCTGTGTTCAGTTTCTTTATCTGTAAAATGGGGGTAATAATAGTACCTATGTCTCATACCATTGCTAAGATTGAGTAAAATAATTGACACAAAGCACTTGTTTTAGTATCTGCTACATAGTAAGCATGCAACACACGTTTGCTGATAATGATGTGTATTATACCTCTAGTGGTGGGATGGATACTTTCTCTGCAGAATCTACTACACCAGTGGTCAGGCAGACCTGCCAAAGTCAAGTGATTTCTGGGGATATGAAAGAGACCCTTTTGCAATAAAACAAGTAAATGTTACTTGATAATGTCAAAATTTATTTTATACTATAAAAGGAGAACAATAGTACACCAGTATGAATTCATAGTATGTTATAAATAACTTTTATTCACTTATCAATTTATTGAAAATTGATTTATTTTTAAAAGATACTTGATGGGAGAAAGAGAATACAAGAATAAATAAAGGATAGAGCAAGGGGAAGACAGATGAATAAAAGACCAGCTTCTATTACCTTATACTATTGCTTGGTTGCAATTCAACTCCTATGTCGATTTATATCAGATTTCATTTGTATCTATATAAGTACCTTCTTCAAAATGGTTCAGAAGGAATTCAAGTGTAGACACAATTTGGGGAGTCTGTTTGGAGCCTATATGCATGAATTGGTCATGTCCAAAGTTTTGGTTTTATTAAGATAAGTCCCATTCTGAATCCCTAAAAGAATATTTTCATTAGCAGCCACACTCAGAGGTTTACATATTCCAAGACATTTCTGGTGCTAAATACAACTGAGCCATTTAAAGTGTCCCTGAGGGTATGACTCTACCAGCAGGCTGCTATAACCCTGGAAACATTGGGCCAAAGCCTGAGTCTCAAAAACTGACCAGAGTGTTATATCAGACACAGATGTCTCCAAAATTTGGCAATATCAACCCACACCAGAGATTTCAGCCAAACTCAAGCCAGAATGTATTCAACAGTCCAGTGAATTATATGGCCACTTGACTGCTGGCTCCCCATTAAAAACAGTGCTAAAATACACTTGATGGGGATGAAGTTCAGCAGACAAAGGCCAAAGAAAGATTATAACTTCATTAAATAAAAACCACATGAAAATACATTAGCATTTTTCACTTATCAGGATTATCTCATCAGTCATATTGAACTATAATATTTATTTTTGTATTTTACTGATACAAAAACATCCTAACGACACAACCTAAAATTACAGAGCAAACCAGATAAAAGTAAGGGAGGAAGAAAGAAGGTAGAGATGGAAGAAGTAAGGCCAGGCACCTAGTTCTAAAATTAATCCAAATTAAAGGTAAACAATCCAAGAAATAGCAAAACTTAGCTATAGTCTTGGGGGAGTCTTTGCATGCCTTTGTATGTTAGATTCATTCTGATAACCTTTCTTGACTTTTCTGTTGTCTTATTGACTAAATCAGGTCAACTACACAGACAATCAATTGTTTAAAAATAAGACGATGACCCCTGTCAGTGATACAGATGATATGTTGTGGAAAACAATAGTTTTAGTTATGTTGCATGACACAAAATATTCAACAAAGTGGTCATTCAGTAATAATTTGTTGATTGGTTTAGTTACTCTAAAAGTGACAAAAATGAGGCTGATAAATTGTCCAATTACCACTTTTTATATCAATAGCAGCATATTAAATCTACTTCTTAAATGAGCGTAAGCATTCTTCAAGAATGTTCATTTTTAAGAACCCCCCAAAAAAACAACCAATCACTTCTAAGAGACCTTGCAGCTTTTCTTTCAGCTGACAGTACACAAAATGACAAGAAACACTAAATATAACTGCTTTCAAAGGGACTGAGCTTTTAAAAGTTCTATTAAATGACGTACAAGAGCAATGACAAGAGGAGACGTACTTCCCCTCATGCTATTTGCTAAAAAGTAAATGAGAACCTGCACTGCTAAATTGGTCATTTTTAACCAATGTTTAATAATTTAGGATAGAGAAAATGTATTTTTCCTTTCATTAATATTAAATGAATAGAAATTTTCTATGTCCTGGGGTACAAAGAAAGACATCACTGGCACCACTTGACCAGTTTTCATCAAATAGACACTTAAGACTTTTACTAAAATTTAACAGATGCTTTATCTACAGGGAAAGTGGAGGTATTTGCAAAAGAATAACTCTGAATGGAGTAAATAGCAGGACCAGCATTTCAGATGTTTCCCCCTTTTCTAGATTTTAAGCAAAAATAGACACCAAAATGCAGGGACTACTGAAAACAAAATAGAACTCAAGAAGTTTGTCAAGCAAATCTCTTCAAACTTTCATGGAATCCTGCTAAAAAGAGTAAGGACATGGAAAACAATCAATGAGGAAATCATAAAAATGAAATGAAAAAGAAAATGAGGATTATTAAAAATTAGAAAATGCCAAATTTGGACGACAAGCAAAGATCCAACATATACATAATTGGTGTTTTGAAATGATTAGACAATCTGAAATGGAAATAATTTTTTTAAAGATATAAAAGGAAAAAACAAGATTCTTGAAATATGACAGGACCAAAATCTATAGATTAAAAGACCACATGATGTTCCAAGGACGAATGTTTCTGACAAAAATCAATACAGACTTGCCCTGGTTAAGTTACCAGACTCTTGTGGACATCATGTCAAGAACATCAAATCTACTATGAAAGTAAAAATTTATCAGGCTGACTTCAGGTTTTCCTATAGCCACACTCAATGCTAAAAGGCAGTGATAAACTGACTACAAAATGCTGAGAGAAAGGAAATGTGGTCCAATAATTTTATACCTGGTCAACTTTTCATGAAATCAGAAAGGCCAAAGATATACATCCTTATATATTTCAAATTCAAGCATGATTAAAGTCTTCCTCAACCTCAAAAGCCATATAACAAAGTGACAATGTTTACAAAGAGCAAAATTGGTCAGAAACATATACAAGGTCTGACAATTAAGTTCGCGAACTCATCCTAGAAAAAGTGCTGCATATCTCATTGCTGAATATCACCATGGTCACCTTCGAAGTACTCCCCTTTGGAAGTTATACACTGACACCAGCACCTAGTCCACCCTTCAAAGCAATTTTGGAACTCTTTCTGGAATGGCTGTCATCATATTACCCTTGATGTCCTAAATATCATCAAAATGTCTTCCTTTTAATATTTCCTTTATCTTCAGGTAAAGAGTCATTGGGGGCCAGATCAGGTGAGTAGGGAGGGTGTTCCAATACAGTTATTTGTTTACTGGCTAAAATTTCCCTCACAGACAGTGCCGTGTGAGCTGGTGCCTTGTAGTGATGCAAAAGCCATGAATTGTTGGCGAAAAGTTCAAGCCATCTACTTTTCACATAGCCTTTTAACACTTCCAAATAGCAAACTTGGTTAACTGTTTGTCCAGTTGGTCCAAATTCATAATGAATAATCCCTCTGATACCAAAAACTGTTAGCAACATCTTAGCAAAAAGTTCACAAACTTAATTGTCACATCTTCATCTATACTAGGTCAGATAATGTGCTCTGCAGATATCAGCTAGCTCTCTATAAAACATGAATGGCTGCTTTTGCAGCATAAATGAAAGTAATTTACATTTTAAAAAATTTTCTTTGATATATTTTCACTTTAAATGTGTGTGTGTGTCTGTATTTGTGTGTGTTTTCATCTTTGCAGGTTTTATTTTGCTTCTAATAAGTCATTACTGCTGCAGTTTGATTAAATGAAATGATTGCCCTTGAACTCTCTCTGTTTTCCAAGGCAACAGAGCAGGAAGAAACATATGGCACCAGGGTGATGGCAGCCCAATGTTAGGCCTCCTCACGAGTTATGTGGCCATGGTGGTGATTTGCCACCAACAATTTTGTGACTCGTAATTCAGAGAAGTGCATTCATGGCCTTAAAAATGCAAACCTGTGGGTCAGCCAGGCAGTCTCTCTAGTGTTCAGATCAGGCCAGTTTTTCAGCACACAGCATCTGTGTTTCCATATCACGTGACCACAGCACTCAGGAGAATTTGGACTAACTCAGCATGCAAGGACAATAGGACAGGCGTTTGCTCTCTAAATAGCACACAGCATGATTATCAGAACAACTGACTATGAAGAAAAAGGAAGAAGAGGGCTCATGTGTGTGTGTGTGTGTGTGTGTGTTCGCGTGCGCTTGCACACGCTCACTTTCTCTGCACAAAACAGGAAACTGTTTTAAGATCATTAACAAGAACTTGTACTGTACCCAGGCTTGGCTACATGATGGCAGTTGCAAATGTGTGAGTTTGAAAACTAAAATTTCACCTCAACATCACAGTATTTACATTGGAATTTCTTCTCAGCTAAAATCCAAAGTACCCACAATTCTCAGTACTACGGGTCAGACATCTCTTTCCAGTTTGCTGAATTTTTTTTTTTATGGTCAGCTTTGATGTAGTAATAGAATTTTATTGTGTGATGCTAGTCTACATTCTAGTAAATTTGCATTTGATTATCCTAAGTTCATTCAGGACCAGTTTCCAGAAATGGTCTGTGTGACCTTGTGGAGCAAGTGTAAGACAATCGTTTTTCTTTGCAAACTCACTAAGCCTTTTGTTATACTTGTATGAAAAAGAAAAAAGAAAAAAAGCTCATTCAGGGATTAAAAACTGTGTTCTTTCATGAAAAGGATATGTATCAGTGGCTTCCTTCTTTCTTGGACATGCTGTACTCTACAGCCCTTGAATCCTGATAGAAAGCATCGCCACACTTATTTTTTGATATAACAAATACGAGTGACTTCGCAGAATATATTTTGGGTTTAGAAATGGCCCCTTCTCATCAATCTTGGTAATCCTGCGTTGAATTTCACTGTGCCAATAGACAATGGGTATCTTGCTACCACGAAAAGGCAGGATTGCTCGTTAGGATTGGCATAACCACAACCAAGCCTCCTCCCTCCTCACCCTGCCCCACAACTGCTCGTCTCACTCTCCTACATCAGGATGTGACATTACAAGCAAATGCAGTGTTTTCCCTCAGGCATGTTCTCATGGCTTTGGCAAGAAAGCACAAAGGGAAGATGACACACACCCTGTTTTTGAGTAAGGAAAGGAGGGAGTGTCAATACTGATATTATTCAAACACCATAGAACAAGAGAAAGGACAGATTGTTCAAGACAGTGATCAGGAAATTCCAAATATTGTCCCTCACCTACTCACATCTGTAGCCCTTGACCTTGAGCACTAAGGTTACCCCTGTCTTAAATCCCTGAGAGTCTGTCTCACTCCCAGGATAAGTGTCAAGGGCTTTAACAGGGCACAGAGGACACCTGGGAGCTGGGCTCAACTCTGTGTTTCTTGTCACTCCTTGATCTTTCGTGCACTAAAGCAAACGATTGCTCTTTGGGGATCCCACATACCCCAAATTGCCGCCCTTTCTGGGTCTTTGCTTCGGTCCTCTGATCTGCCTAGAAGCCCCTTCCCTGGCTTTCCCTGGCTAATACCTAATCCTGTAACACTGTCCTTCTGGAAGACTTCCCCTCCTTCTTTTGAGACCTTGTATGTGGGTCTCTCATTCCGCTTAGGTTAATTTATTATCACCACCTGTTTATTTGTGTTCATAGAGGACTATGTCTTACTCATCTATCCATCTGGAAGCCCTGCATAGCCTCTGGCACACACTAAGAACGTAATAAATATGGGCTGAATAAGTGAATTATTTTGGAAGGTTTATTTTTAAAAGGAAAAACTGAAACATATAAAATTAACCTAATTATTTCTTTGTTCTGTTACCTTGAGCAAGTTACTTTTCCTTCAAAGTCCTAATTTCCTCATCTTCACTATGGGCCTATCACCTGCCTCACAGAGTTGTAGGACAATTAAATAAGAAAATTGCCTACCAAGTTGCTTAGCCAAGGGCCTAACATATAATAAGAATTAAGTAAATGTTAGTATTATTATCATTAATCAAATAACTGAAGTCAATCCTTTTACTTCTAATATCCATATTTTTCAAGAGTTAACTTTTCTGAATTATTAGTATTTGTTCTTGGGGAATTATTTGGTCTCCTTTTGAGAATTTTATTGTGTTGTGCTACTTCATTTTATCTGAAGTATGCTGGTCCTGCCCTCAATTTTCCTCCTCTCTGTGTGAAGAGAAATAGCCAGTAATTCAGGTGCCCGGTAATTCAGGGCTGGATAACTCACACACATGTCGAGTCAGCAGGGACTCCAATTTAGCACCACATCAGTAAACATCATTCTCTGTAAATATTTCAAAAATTGATGGACATGGCTGTTTTCACTATTCCAAATTATCATATGTGTCCATCACTCAAATCTGTTTCCATTCACAAATAAGTTTCATGATGTTCTTCTTGAAAAAAAAGGAACCAGGAATCTAAATTTCTACATACATCAGTTTTAGTCATTCTCATTTCCATCAAAGTTTGGCAAGGGAAGAGGAGGTTTATAAATCAGTGACAGGAGTAAATTCTGCATAATCCCAAAGGTCGGCAATACCTTAAAGCATGTTAGAAACTAAAGGTCAAATCTCCAAAAGTCAAAAGTTATTTTCCAAGGGCAGTAATCTTATTTTATTTCTTTGAAGACCACAAACATACTTACTTCCCTAAAGGTCTTGGAGATTTGCTTGTAGCATAAGTAGAACTGGAAATACAGTTACCGTTAGTCCTCTCTGCTCACTCCAGACCACCTTGGTGCTTGAATCAGGGCGGTCTCCTCCTTGCACCACAAATACGCCATGCTCATTCCATTGTCTTGCTTTTACTCACATTTTCTCTGTCCTCTAAATAACCTACTACCCTCTTGGTTCACATCCTGGCTCCACTGTTCATTAGCTCTGAGAACTTGGAAAACTAACTTGACTTTCCTGAAACCTCAATTTCCTCATCTATAAAATGGGGATAAAAATAGTATCGGTCTCAGAGAGTTGCTATAATGAAATTAGACTATGATTTATTGTTTTTTGCCCCATTTCTGAACTACATGGCATATACTTCATGACAAATACATATTGTTGCTATTGTTATTCTGCGTATCCTACCTACCAATAAAGGCCAAGTTCACCCTATACCTTTCCTAGGTAGTTTCTCCCTTTACTGTTCTCTCTTGAATAGACTTCACTCTTCACTTGATTATATATATACACACATATATATACATATATTATATATAATATATAATATACACATAATATATAATATACATGATGTATATAAATTTAAGATATATATATAAACACACACACACACACACACACACACACACAGAGGGTGCCAAAAAAATGTATACAAATTTTAAGTAAGGAAAACTGTATTAAAATTACCATACTCAATATATACCACTAACAAAAGATGAATACAAGTCACATATGACTTCTGCAATTACAAGAGGTGCTCAAAGTGGTTACCATCAACATCCAGACACTTATGAGAACGGCAAACTACTGCTTGAGCAACACTGACCAAAGTGTCCACTTGTATACATTTTTTGGCACCCCCAGTGTGTGTGTGAGTGTGTGTGTGTGTGTGTATATATATATGTATATGTATATATATATATATATATATATATCTTAAACTTATACACATCATATATATGTATGTGTGTATATATATGTGTGTGTGTGTGTGTGTATATATATATATATTATAAACGTGTACCATAGTGTGTTTTATATATATACTCTTAGCATTTAGTATGTATGTATAGCACCCTTCATACTATGTCAATAATCAGTTTTCCTTTTAGGCGCAGAGGAGAATTGTACACTCCCAACCCTTTTGCTGTTTCAGATAGGGGGATCCCACAGTTAGGGGGAGCCCACATGAGTAACCTGGCTAACAAGCAGTGTATAGATGGGAATGACATATCACTTTCAGACAACGGCATTTATCGCTGGCGAGAGACTCTTTAGAGCTCTTTTCCCAGGCCCAATCACTGGTCTTAGAAGCATTTGTTGCGACAAGGGCCCTATCAGCCTAGATCTGAGTGACGATAATGAGCAGAATCCCCTGATATCCATGCAGTGTCTGTAGCTTAACGAGAAATAAACCTTGTTTTCAGTTTCTGAGGCTGGGAAGGAGGGCTGTTTGTTACTGTAGCTATCCTGACTAATATACATGTGTTGGTTTTGTCTCCTTGACTAGAATGTAAAGTCTTTGAGGAGAAGGAGCAAAGTCTTACCCTTCTTTTTATCCCCATATACCAGCCACAGGCCTGGACACAAAATAAGTATTTTCTACTTGACTGAGCATCATCCAAGTATGTTCCAACAAACAAATACATAAAAAAGGTTTTCCTCCTAAGATTCCAGCACTTTGCTGATGAGCAGAATCAACAAGCATACTTTTAAGAACACAGATCACCAGTGAGCATCTTAGATTTACCTGTTCAGAACCTCCTGGGATAAGGTGGAAGCCGAGAATCCATTTCCAGGCCTACCATTAGCACATAATTCAGCAAAACAAAGTGGATTGTTCTCTGAGTTCTGCGAATTGCTCTACTTTCTCCTCACTTGTCATGCAACTTTCTCTAGGAGGTCCACATCCTCTTTGGGCCAAACAAAATTATTTTATAGGCATTTGAATGGCATTAGAAATATCATTTGAGGAACAAATAGTCATATGAGTTCTTAGGCAGATGTTCACATGACTCATCAATTTCACAAAATGATGTCTTAACAGTCCTAAGACCACTCTTAAACCCTCTTTTCTGATAATAAGATCTTACCTCTGTGCTTCTCTGTGCCACATGACCTACATCGGCTTTATTTACAGCTGCTATTAATCTGCACCACGCCTAGTTTCTGGGATTTGTCGTCAGTTACACTTAGGGTCTACCTTGAAAGAAATCTAACTATCAGCTTCAGGGTCCTATTCAAGTATGTTTCTTTGGTGACTATTTAGTTTAACACATTTCTACTTTAATAACTATAAATTGGGCCTGGGGACCACAAGTCTACTCCACTTTCTAGAAAAGAATCATTCATTCTGCAGCTGGGCATGTTTTGGGTCCCAGAGAGAAAATCAAGGTGCTGTTCATCCTATAGTGAAAGGCACCTGGGAACCTGGGAGGATGAGGAGAAAGTTGGTAGAAACTGTTCCAACTTTCCCTCCTGCCATTTGAGACCCAAGAATTAAGAGGAAGTATAGGCTCCAAGGAAATTCGGGTGGTCCCAAACTAGGCTTTCATTACATAAGTCCATTGCCAGGTGTTTTCCTGAGGGACAGAGCCTCATGTGGTTACTGAGAGGCATCCTTGGGGGGCTTCCAACCTTCTACGTTGTCCTTTCACCTGCATCAAGAGAAAATTCAAGGCAATGTAAATAATGCATATTTTTCTTTAAAAATCAGTGTAAATATTTCATAGACTGTACAGTAAATAATAAATACATTTGGAAAAAAATTATATAAATATTTGATCGTTCACAGAGCAACTCTCAAGCTTTAAGAATTATATATGAATGTTCAAAGAAATGCAATAAATCCTAAATTACATACAAATGGTTCAAAAGTCACTCGAACATAGTCATGGGTACAGTTTTTTAAAATTGCAGTGTTTGTTTCTTAGCCAGGGGAGTGTTAAATCAAGATGTCACGGTCTGTAACAGCCCGCTTGCGAATCATCTGAAATTTTGGTAACTCCCAAGCTCCTATACCTTCTGATAATACTTTGCGTGCATCTTGAAGTAATAAAACGCCCTCTGCCTATGAGAAAAATTCAGGAATACCATACTGTGCAGCTGCTGCTTTTAATGCAAAGAGTTTTCCAATCCTGCAACAGTTGCTCCCACAGAAAGACTGGATAATAAGCATCAAATGCCTCTTGTAAACAGAGCAGGCAAAGCTTTCTCACACCCCACAGTGGGTCAAATCTTTGAGGAGGAAGCTTCAACCAGATAAATGTTTGTTTGTTTTCATATTATTAGGTATGTGTTTTATATTCATAAAACAATCCATCCATCCTGCCTATAGACTCCTGGTCCTTAATCTGTTGCTTGTCCCATCTCTCTGCTCTTCTAGAATTATATGGCACTCCAGTGGCCATGACCCATACAAGTTCATTTATCTTCTCCACTTCTATTATTTCTTGTCAGTACATCCTTCGAGACACAGCCCCAGCACTGCCCCCCGGGGAAATTGTTCTCACTGAATCCTGCACATGTCTGTATTTCAGCATCTGTCCCAGAGAATTAAAGGAGTTGATTATATTAATTATTTACCACTATGTCTCAGAATCTAGAAGAGTGCCTGGCAGATAGCCAACTCTATAAATATTTGTTGAATGAATGAATGAATGAATGAATGAATGAATGAATACAGGTCTGTCTGCCTCCCTTAATGATCAGAGACACTATTTGTATTCATTATGTCCTCAGAGCCTGGCACAGTGCTTCACACAGACTAGGTGCTCAGTAAAGGTATGTTGAGAGGATAAAAAGAGATTATCAGGTAATGTGTGGTATGTGAAAGAGAAACAGAGATAAGAGAGAAGAAACAGGGCGTGTGCCAAACTGCAGCTTCACTCTGGTCATGGAAACATTTCCCTGGGGAAGATTAATAAGTACATGCTTTAATGAAGGTTTATGAGGGGAAGGAAGAGTATATTTTTAGAAAAATAAATCCTCATAAGATTTTTTTAAATGTTCCTGATTACATCCATATACTTCTTACATAGCACACACCTCTAAGAAGCTGAAAGCGTGACTAAAGTTAGCACATTACATTTTGCATCAAACTACACCAGTATGGTTGATGGAGGCCATTTATTCACCTCATTTTCCCCTTGGAGGAAGCAAAGGCAAATTAAAGGAAAATATCTAATGATTTTGACCAGAGGCAGTAGATCCCATTTCCTCTCCACAGCTCTTGAGAGCACATTGCTCCAAAGGTTTAGATGAGCAAGTCTGGCATTCACAAGCTCCCGCTGTCTATAATCCACCAATAAACAAAAGTTTGTGGCGTTTAAACACCATATAGGACTTGACAGGGAGAGGTATGCAAAAGAAAATAAGATGTAGTCCCGTCCTTATGGAAGAATCTAACTGAGGACGTAAGACAAGACAAACACTCAGGGCAAAGCTGGAGACTAGAAGTGAGTGAGAAGGTTATGAAACCAAAGCCTCAGTCTGAGGAAGCAAAAAAGGGAGGAAGAAACAAGAGAGTAACAAGACAGGAGTCAGAGGCTCCAAGCAAAGTGGTGAGGATGAGGGGCTGGAGGATGAGGACAATCCCTGAGGCTTCATGTGAAGCACCTACAGCCGCACCTCAGAATACAAGAGGGATTCTCGTATGTGCAGACTTGTACTTCATTTCCCAGTTTATCACTCTTGGGGAGTGTAACCCTTACTCCCTTTATTTATTTGTTTTCTTCCTACACTGGACGATTTATCTGGAAGCCAGACAAAGTATCACATAGGTATGCCTTCATTTTATCCAATTTCATTATACTTATGTTGATGCCTCTGCTTAGGTAAGGGGGATGAGCTGATTCCCAGATCTGCGTGAAAGAAAGACATAAGAGGATCCAAGGAATAATCTCACTCAAAGAGCCCCTGATCAAGCTGATCAAACATGAACATTGCTTCAAATGTTCATACAGTTTATAGCACAAGACAGGAAACCAATATCAAACAAAAGAAGTTAATACGAGACACAGGATCTCCGGGAAGGAAGAGACCACTATAGGCTAGGGCAACCTCTGAAAATTTCACCAAAGAATCATAGACCTTGAAAAATGTGCTTGCAACCCATATGTCTTGCCAATTTGCTTTGAAATGTAATGCAGACTTGTATTTCATTTCTTAGTTTATCACTCTAGGGGAGTGTAACCCTTACTCCCTTTATTTATTTATTTTTCTTCTTACACTGGATGATTTATCTGGAAGCCAGACAAAGTATCACATAGGTATGCCTTCATTTTATCCAATTTCATTATACTTATGTTGATGCCTCTGCTCTGTGCTTCGCACTAGGCAAAGTACTGGGCTTAACGAATAAGGACAGAGTCTGTAACACTAGGGAGAAGGTCATGAGAGGAGAGCGAGAAAAGGAGAAGCAAGAGGTCATACCCAGGTGAGGTGTTTTACCTTAGGGATCAACCTGGGGTGGAGAGGAAGTGGTGGAAGCTCTCGGACTAGATTTGATGATCCCCACTAGGAAGGGGGCCTGATCCTTGTTTTTCTGGGCACACACTGTAGAAAGCATGTGCTTCCTCGAGAAGACCATATGGGCTTGAAGCCAAATGGTGAGGTGGGTATCCAGATAGCTTTTTGTGGCTGAGTGTGGCATCTGGAGGCCCAGAAGTCTCAGAAAGCCCTGGTGGGGAGGGGTGCTATGGAGACTGGTAGGCCAACATGGAAATACTGAGATCATACATATGTCATGGCGTGGATGGCGGTCTTCAGCAACATGGGCCAACGTGGTGCCTGAAGACCAGATGAGTCCAGCTACACTCAGCAGGCATTACAATAGGATGCCAGTGACCAGAGGGAATAAAGAAACTCTTGGAGGAACCCAGCAAGGACCCAGAAGAACCACCACCACCACCTGCTCCCCCATAACCCATATAAACTTCTTCTTGTACTATGTGCCATTGGGATGAAGCAAAGGGATAGGAGACCTCTTAAAGGAAAGAAGAACGGCTCTGATTGGGAGTTTGAACTTTCAAATAACTATTTGGAAGAAATGATTAGAAATGCCATAGATTGAGTCATCTTTAATTGATGAGCTCAAGTTCCCCATTCCACCATCAACAAAACTGAGAATAAGTCTAACTATGGAAAAAAGTTACAATTTTTTTTTTACGTATCTACTTGAAAGATTGCATGTAGATAGACAATGTTATAGTGACAGAAGATCTAGATTTTCTGAAATACGCAGTATCACTTATAAAACAAACTCATAGGCACAGACAATAGTTTAGTGGTTACCAAAGGGTAAGGGGTGAGGGAAGTGGTAAATGAGGGTAAAGGGGATCAAATATACGGGGATGGAGGGAGACTAGACTTTGGGTGGTGAGCACACAATGCAATGTACAGATGATGTATGATAGAATTATACATTTCAAACTTATACAATGTTTTAACCAATGTCAACCCAATAACTTTAATAAAAATTAAAATAAATTGTTTATTCTATTGTCCGCATAATCTTGATTTTCATTTAGAAAGCAAAGTGTATTATCCAGAGACTACGTATCATCATTTCAAAGATGGTTGATTTTTCTAAGAAAAGAACCATCCTGCTCTTCCCAACTAAAAGGGAACATTGTTAAATATGTAGAAAATACAATGTAGGCTTTTCACAGTAAGTGCAACTTCTCTTCCAATAAAAGCTTACTCCCACTTGCTTTGGCAAAAGGAAATTTTTCTTTTGGCCTCCTTTCAAATAAGAAGAAAGTCTGCTAAGCTACATATACACTATTCCCAACTTACGAAGGCAAGGCAACTGCCCAGAATAAATATTATAGCCAAAGAAAACCAGAGAAAAAATTATTGTAGGATGAAAAATTAAAATACCCATAAAAGCTGGGAAGGTAGATTAGGTCTTTCTCGGTACAAAGAAGCGTATTAGAGGGCCCCATTCCTTTATCAGACAAAGACTACACCCTCTCTGCTTCTCACTCTGCTTCTCATTTTCCCAAGTCCCAGAGAAATCTGGCTTTTTTTCAGCCTGAGAATAAGGCTACCATAGTGCACAACTCTGGATATGGAGCAAAAAAGAAATAAGCTATTTACCTTAGGTCAGCAGGAAAATCTGAAATTACCATTGCAAAGAGTAGCATACACAATAAAAGATAATTTTCCCTTATAATGGAAAAAATAAAGTAAAACAGAGGTGTCATTTTACAGTTCAAAAATCAAGGGGCAAATAGTTTTGATGGTAACATGCGATCCTGATGAGGTTTCAGTGATGCTAGTACACTCGCCGCTGGTGGCCGATAACCGTTTGGTAAGCAATACGGTGACACAAGGAGAGCCATCGAGATGTTCCCAGTCTCTAATACATAGCAATACTATCATCCAAGATCCAAGAATTAACTTTCAAAAGGAATTCAGAAAAAGCAAATAACTATGTGCGCAAAGATATTTACTGCAGACTTGTCTATACGACCAAACCGCACCCCCCTAAAACAAACCCTCAAAATTTGGAAAGAAGTAAATGTCCAAAATAGGTTTATGCTACATTAACATCATGTAATATCCTGCTTCTTTGACATTATACATAATGCAAATATCTGATAACATGGGACTACCTTTATTATATAATGTTAAATGGAAAAGTAGGATGTCAATTAGTACCTACTCACTGTCACAAATAGGTTGAAAATGTTCACTTGTAATACAAAAATAATGAAACTAGTTTTATTCTGATAGTGGGGTTCAGGTTTTTTCCTATTTAAAAACTCCTTGGCTTTATTTTCAGGCTCTTAGTAAACAAACTCTCTGTCTCTTCAAATGTATATTTTTTAAGAAAGTCCTTTCAAGAGGCAATGTGGCTCTGATATAAATTCAGATGGCACAATTACAATGTATTTAAAATAATTCTCTTTCAGAATAGACAATGTAGAGAGGAAAAAATAACAGGAAGTAAAAATGCGGGAGCGAGGAATAGTATCTGGGAGAAGCCTGTCCCACAGCAGCCATTTCTTCAAGGAGAATGACACACTGAATGTAGGTAAGGGAGTTTTTAATTTTTGTTTCAGTTTTTCCTTTCTGAACATTTCTCTCCTTGAACTGTGGAAGGTGAGAGATTTTTTAAAAAATTAAAAACCTCTTTTTGGTTAGCTGCTGTGCAGAGCTAACTGCCAAATCTGAGCAGAAAAGAAAAGAACAGCTTTGACAAGAGTTTGCCACTAAATAAGATTCTCACACCTAAGAAATTAATGCCCCCACCAAAAGTACCCATAGGAACGTTTAAAATCAAATCTAAAAGTGATTTATGGGTCGTCCAAATATTGGACGAAGCCCAGCATGTGAAGGTTAAAGTGTTTTCTAAGGGGAGAGTAGAAACCAAACTCAATTCAGTAGATACGGAGAGTAAACGGAATTCAGTGCTCATAGGTACATAATACTGAGGAGTCACAGTGCTTTAAAGAGCACAGCAGAGCAGAAAAGGCACCAAACCAGGCGTGAGAAAACTGAGTGCTAATCACAGCTCTGTCACTAACGACCTGACGCTCTGAAAGTGGGAAAATCACAACTTTCCTTGTTGTTTTTGGTGGTCTGGTTTTTATTGTTGTTTTGTTTTGAATCTGAAAGTTGAAGGAATTCAGTTATATTGCTCTAGTCTGCTCACAGGACAGAGCCAACCTGGTGGGGCTGCCTAGGAGGCTGGTACTGGGTGTTTGGGAGGTTGTAGATATGTCAAGAAGCCTGTTGTCCTTAAATGAATATTTCGTGGAGATCGAGTCTCCCTCGCCAATGCCCTCCAGCCACAAACCCCCTGAAATACACTGACATTCAACAGAATTAGGTTTCCTGGCCCTTTGCAATGACAGAGACCCCACACCAGGGAGAACCGAGGGACGGGTATCTCAGTGAGAGACATTTTAGGATGAGCTTGTATTAAGATTGGAGCTTTTCAGGGAGGCTCAAGGAAGTATGGTTTCATATTGCATTGGGTGCTATCAGAAAGCAAAGATAATTCCATCATTGAGCATCTTTTTTTTTTACTAGTAGACAGGAGAAACAGGGCTGGACTAAAGCTACAATTGGTAAAGAAGCAGCAGTCACTCACAGGAGGCTCAGAATGGGAATGTTTGTCCGTATTGGTTTGGACAGTGCTCTTGTTTTTGGCTGTGTGCGGACATGTTTACAGAGTGGTTTTGTTTGTGTAGTGCTCCGTCCATGAGCAGAGAGTAGCACTGTCTGATACTGATATTCTGTGAAATTGTTTACGTCTCACAGAACTCCATGGTCTAGCCATTAGAGCCAGACAGCTCCAAGCTGACAGCAGTCAGGGGCTGCACTTTTCTTTCTCGCTGTGAAGAAAATAATTAACTCCAGGGGTAAGTAATTAGCTCAGAAGCCAGAAAAGGAGGCCCCGGGCTGGAAGCTATTGAAAGGTAGAGAGTCAATCCATAAAGTTAAAGCTCTAGGAAAATGAGCCAGACAACAAGTAAAAGGTATTGACTTAGAGGGGGAAAAACGACAGAGTCGTATGAGCAGGTGACACAGGATAGCAGTGGAACTGACTCCTGGAATGCAGAGCCTCTACAAGGCTGCTCCATTTATGCACAGATCTGTGGAGTCCATTGTTAGGGCAGATTTTAAGGCGATTAAGCTAGGCCAGACATAGTAATATCTCAAGTATTTCTCAGTTCTATAATTTTATGAAACCTTGCTCCAAATGGTATTTTATTTTAAACACAAAACTGATGTGTATTTGAAATAACAACTGTTGGTCTATTTTAATAGCTATTGTATTAAAAATGGAATTAAGCATGAGATGATGGGCATTATTCAATCTGTCAGCACTCTATGCATGGATCAGGGAGATACTGTTTAGCCATCTAAAGTATAGAAATAACATTTAAGAGGAAATTGGTTTATATAGATGGGAAGAATATGCATTTCAGAAGATATAGACTCTTTCTGGTTTGAGAGTAAGTCCCATTTCTCAGTGGTGTATCTGCTCATCCCAGATCATATACTCTGATGTTTTTTAATGCTCCTATATATATAAAAAAAAAAAAAAAAAAAAGCCTTGCCTTACCAATGCAGATCTATTTAGTGATGCTAAAAATCCACAATCCATTATGGTTAATGGGTAACCCATTCCAGGAACATCTATAAGGAGTTTGGATACGACTGAAAAGTGTTTAAACAGCACCTGCCGAGGTGCAAAGTCTCTCCATCCGGTACCTTTGGATTTCCTGGGGTGTATACTTAGAACAGGATGGGTACTACATATCACACAGGGCTACCCATGACTGAAGAGGCCCCCACACAAGTTTTGGAAGTTGCAGCAGTATTCGTGGGCAGCTGAATGACAAAATAGTGATTCTGGTGTTAGTTCCAGTAACTGACTTCGCAGCGTCAGAGGCAGGGCACCGCCTGCAAAGACATCGGTAACTTGGCTCCTCAAGGGAAGTCTTGCTGGCACCTACGTGGGTCCACGAACTTTGGCAGATGGAGTAGTATTTGAACATAGCAGATCAGGAAAATAAAAACAATAAAAGAAAAGCAATTTTCTAAATGAAATCTACATGAACTCAACCACCTGCAACAGTTCACCGGAACCTATGAAGATCACCCAGAAGGTTTTAACCACCTCCACAACTCCAACTGATCCTGCAATAGCCTCTGGTTTGTTTGAGTTTTTAAAACTTCCTTCTTGAAAAATAAAATGTATTACAAGGAGTAAATAGAAATGTACCTGGCCTCCACCCACTTCAGGCCTTTGTTCCTGGTCTCTGCTTCAATAAGATGTGTATGAAAGTGTGTGTGTGTGGGGGGGGGTGTAAATATAATATATATAAATACAATATACATATAATTTTATACCCATTGTAATTTTTATCTGTAGACAAAAAGCAAAGGGATATTTTTCCTTCTCAGGGAAAACTTCCATTAAGATCTTTTCTGAACAGTTTTAATGGAAAGAATAAATCACGCAATTATGGACTGGCTAGACTTTCTTAGGATTCAGGTTCCATCACTATTATTTGTACCTCAAAAGGAGCTCCAAGATCCAGCAATTCATCCTGTCTCCTCAGTCCCCAGTGGTGGTGTAAACGAAAAGGGGGACACATACTAAACCTGACAAGCTCAGGGGATGCCAGCATGGCAGGACCCACAAACTCAAAGACTGAGCATAAAAAGTAACCATACGGGATGATCGGACCATAAAAATTCCTAACTGAAAGCAGGAGGTGGCAGTAGTTGCGTCCTAGACCTGTAGCTTCTTTGACAAAGGTCAGTCTTTACCTTAAGTGAGCCTTGTCCACTGTTCTTATGTATCTAGGATAACATGTCTTTCAAATGTCAGAGTAATTTTCCTTTCCTACCCCTCAGGGAACAACCTCTGGCACCAGAGCACAGACCACACAACCCCTCATTGTCACCTTGTTCCCCACACACCATCTCTGTGTGCTGTAAATGTTATATATGAACTAACCTGTGCCTACCAGTGTAAAAGAAGTATGTATCTCCCCCTTTTACTTTTTATCCAGCCCCAGAGATTCCCCTGCTTTGCTTTCTCCTGCCCTCCTTAACCTACCACCAATGGATTTCATGTAACTCTCCTTATCTCTCCTTCTTTCATTCTAATGTATAAAACAAGCTGCAAAACTTCCATTCTCTGGAGCATCTTCTCTATCCGTTGAGATTTTACCTCCTAGCAAATGTCATCAGTTTCGCTCAAATAAACTCATAAAAATTCTCTAGAGGTTTGGACATTTCCTATGTCGACAATGGGAACATTGAACTTTGTAAAAATTGCCAAAGTTCCTAGCAGCTCGACGGGTTAACATGGGGCTCTTAGAGGATGGTTCTCTGTGTGCCTGCTCACCTTCAGTGACCTGTGTGCAAGGGTACACTACCTTTTAAATTAGGATGCAAATGAAACCACAGTCACTGCCATTGAGAAGCTCACAGGAGTCATTATTTAAGGCAGTGGTTCTCACACTTACTGCAGCAGCCTGCTTTAAAACAAATCCTGACGCGAGGTCCCACCTCAGGCCATTTAAATCCGAATCTCTATTAGTGGACCCAGGCATCAGTACTTTTTAAAGCTCCCAAATAATTCTAATGTGCCACCAAGTTTGAGAACCATTGGTTTAGGGTAAAGGGGAAAACAAAACAGAAAAACTGAGGCCAGTAAACATTTCAGTGCTGTGCTTCTGCTGGAATGGAGGCAAACTAACCCCCAAGGACATTTTAGAGCCAGCCACTCCCAAGAACTAGAGAGGAGATAAAAGGACCTCTGTACTTTGAATAGAGGCTTATTTACTGCTACAATTTGTTTGTGCAGGATGCTGCAGTTTGCCATGTGGGTGGAGGACGGCTGAGTGAACCATTCTTGCCAAGCCTAAAAATTAGAACATGCTGAGAGAATGCAGGAGGGGACCCTTCTGTGGCTCTTTGTACCTGAGTAGAAATGATTTGAATTTCTTTAGGCCATAACTGATGAAGGTCTATAAAACTACCTTTGGGATATGAGTCCAAGAATAGGATACTCTTTTCAGTTTTTCTAGGTCCTCCCAAGCATTCACCTTCTTTGGCTGCCCCTGCATGACTTCCTTGGGTACCAGGAACCTAGGAGCAAAGTCCTGGTGACACACAAGCTTTGACTTCAGAGGACCAGGTGTGTGGATGCAGCCAGGATGCAGAAATGGGTGGCTGCTACTTTCTATAAAACCCAAAGAAATATTTCACCATACACTCCAGCCAGCTGGTAAGATTCAGTTCCAAGCTGTGTATTCTGCTCAGTGTTCAACTTATCTCCACAATCAAAGGAAAGTTACTGCCAAGTTTGCTTGAATACCTTGCTATTTCGTGACAATCCCAAAGTCTGCAGAATCTTCGACTATGTGGCCCTAGTTCCTAGCTCCATATCTACTTTTTTTTTTCCAGTTCCCCCATTCCTGTTTGGATGATAAAAGCACTGTGTATAGCTCAGAGCATTTTCATGTGTAATACTTCATAAACATTTCTTGAACAGACGAATAGCAGTAGCTCTTAATCATGTGGTATTTATGATGGGCCAGGCATTGTTCTAAGCACTTTACATGTATCGACTCATTTAAGCCTCATTAAGCCCTGTGAAGTCAGTCCTAGGAGGAGGCTCATTCTACCATGCAAGACACGGAGCCGAGAGGGGTTACATCACTTGATCAGAGTCACAGAGTTAGAAGGAAATCACAGACTAGAAGAGCCGGATTCCACCCAAGGCCAACTGGCTCCAGCATCTTCTTCCTTGTGAAGAGTGAGTGAACGACGAAGCCTCCTCCTTGATACTGATATGTCTTCCTTTAGACCACATACTTTCTAGTTGCTTTTTTCCACTCAGAATGATTTTCCAGGTGTCCATGTTGCTGTGTGGAAATACAGCACATGCCTTCTGACCATTGTGTTCCATCAGAAGCATAGAACAAATTTTACAAAGCCATTCCTCCCATGACGAACACCCATATTACTTCCAACACTCGGTAGAACAAACAGCAAACAGGATGCATCCTTGTATTTAGCTCTTGTGAACTTTTTCAAGTGTTTCGACGGTGTCTGATCAGGAGTGTAACTTCTGAGTATAAAGTAATCGTGCAGTTAAGTTTGCTTACCATTGTCAGTTACTCTCCAGGAACCCTAGACCAGCTTATAGTTCTGCCAATGATGCATGAGTGAAAAGAGCACTCTAAGGGTCCGTGACCAAGCAAAAATGAGTAACTCAAAACCATTTAGAGTCTCTTATTCTTTAATTGCCAGGGTTCTACCTAAACTCCTTTTAGCTTAAGCCAACTTTCTTAAGAATTGTTGCAATTATTTTTATTCTCACTAAAAATAGATTGATTATGTATTACATAGCCTAATTAATAGCACATTTCAAATCCCAGTTATGATTTCAAAATGACTTCATTCTGCACGTAACTCATAATTTATAAAAGCTACCATATATGCTTTTGTTTTCTATGTAACGATAATTCAAAATTAATATGAAAGTTAAAATATACCTAACCCTTCACAGTATATATGAATATACCAGTCGGCCACTCTCCTCAAGGAACCACCTTAAGAAATGTCAGTTCCACTAAAAAGCATGTTAGAGTTTAAAAGGGTTCTGGGGGCAGGGCAGGGGAGAAAAAAGAATAAAGAGAAACTATACCCAGCATGTAAACCACCAAGAATGTGCTGGCCAGATTCAGATTGTTGGCAGGAAAAGATTTTTATAATTTCTTTTCCATAATTTAGCCTAGCTGGATAATTACATTTAGAAAAATAAGAGAGTAACCACAGATGTGTATGTAATGGAATTTTTTTTAATGTAGATATATCTCTCATGGAAATAAAAGGGGTAATAGAAGGCTATCATGATCAACTTTAGAACAAAAGTTGTATGCACGCCAACCAAAAGAACAATTAAAATCAGCCAAGAAGACACAGAATGCCAATCTTATCCACTTGTCACTTCAGCAAGAGAGCTTGACAGTTGTGCCATCACTCTCGCCGACACAGTTCTAAGGAATAGAGCAGCTTCCACGGGTATGGGAAGCAAAGTCTATGCAAACCAGTTTCACCCAAAGAGTTCAGAACTTTGTTTTAAGCAGCAGCTTTGGCTAAAACCATTCTTTGTTCTCTATAAATAGTTAAAATGTCTGGGCAGGCAGCATGTTGAAAATGAAACGACCACAGGCTCTGGGGTCATCTGCGTGACAGTTGCACTAGTTACATGATCCTGGGAAAGTTTACTTCTCCTTCTGGAGGTCCCAAAGCAGAAGCTGACTCCTTGTCTTTTCCAGCTTCTAGAAGCTACCTGTCTTGCTTGGCTCATAGCCCCTTTCAGCAACCACGTCACTCTGACCTCTGCGTCCTTCATCACAGCTCCTCTTACTCCTTGCCTCCTCCTTCTACTTACAAGAACCCTTATGATTACATTAACAGATAATCCGAAATAACCTCTCCATCAGAAGGTCCTTCATGTAAGCATATCTGCTGAGTCTCTTTTGCCATCTATTCACCGGTTCTAGGGGTAAGGATAAAGGCATACCGGAAGACACTATTCTCCCAACCATATTAGCTAGATGACATTTGGCAAGGTGCAATTTTGATGGACTTCAGTTTCCTATCTGTCAACTGGGAATCTTTAGTTGTTTGAGTAAATAAAATAATGACCGTGAAGTACTCAGCAAATGCCCCAGCTCACAGTGCAAGTGTTCAACAATTGCAACCCATAAAAACACTAAGAACAAAAATAAACAACAACAAAAAGAACGATGCAAGTGGCCTGAGAGTTGTATAATTCAAATTGTTTTCATTTTTCCATTCCCTATGCTTGAAAGACATATTTATAATCTTCTTGAAACAATATGTCACTTGAGTTTTTTAAGCTATAATCAGAACAGGAGTTTATGTCATAAAACAGAAGGATTACTTAGAGCATTAGTAATAAATTTAAAAAGAGTGCCTACTAGAAAAGATTGAATGAACCACACCTTAGCTCAAAAGAAAGATCAAAACTGAATAGAAAATACAGGGGGTGCCAAAAAAATGTATCCATATGACTTGTATTTATCTTTTGTTATCGGTATATATTGAGTATTACAATTTTAATACAGTCTTTTCCTTTCTTAAAATGTGTATATATACTTTGTTTTGGCACCCTCTGTAGATATCAAAAGCTTTAAATCTTCGCATGCCCAATGACCCAGATAGCCAACACCCAGGAGTATATCCAAGAGGAATGGGCAAAGCCTCAGCTACATGGTATTTGTAACAACATCGTTTATAAAAGGAAGAGTGTGCAAATCAAATTGTTCTACAGTAGGAGTCTCTTTTAATAAATTAAGTCTATGTTTGTTATTAAAAGAAAAAACAAGGAAGAAAAAGAAGAGTGAAGAAACACCCAGTGTTAAAAGTGTTGAATTATGGTAAATTGCGGGTGATTTTTATTTTTTCCATTTACTTAGCTTCATGTTCTAAATTTCCTATAGTTTTCTACTTTGTAATAGGTCAAATCCAATCTTGTTTGCTTCTCGGTAGAGTTTGTTGGTTTTACATTACAACACGGAATGAGCAAATTCAGGTAGGACTCCTCCTGAACAGACCTGCCCCCAGACAAGCCAGGGGGGTCTAGAACCTGAAAAGACAGGCAAGGGATAGAACTTTTGGGTTCTCAGGAGTCCAAGAGCTACATTTAAGTCAGACATAAAAGCAAGCAGGAGCCAGAGAAAGGTACTGGATAAGTGAAAAGGCTATAAAAAAAAACATTTTCTATCCTGAATTGGGTTCAGACAGAATGTGCGTGATTAGATAGAGACATTGAAAACAAAGGGGATTCTGAATAAAAGCCTCGACTACTTATTTTATGTCAGGCCATTGTTGATATTAGTGCCTCCATGCCTATATTTACTTGTGTAAACTGTACCTTTCGCTGCATTCAAAAGTATTGACCTGAGATTACACGAGCGACATGGTAAGCAAGGGTACTGGGGATAAAGGGAAAAGACTTCTCTGATGTTATAGTCCAACAAAAGAACTCCAAATATGATCCTCACGCAGCACCTCAAGTAAGCAAACCTATTCTGGACTCGCTATTCCATTAATTAACTAGGTGACCTTGAGCAGATCAATTATCCTCCCAGAATTTATTTCCAGAGAAAATCAAACTAGAATTAATGGTTTTCTAACTATTATTTTTGGAAAGAGCAGAGGGACAGAACAAAGGATGAACGGAAAAACCCGTTCCAATCTTGGCTTAACACCACACCAATTGTAATTTTCATCTTTTATTCATTTACATTTCCTTATAAGATTTTGTTTAAAGAAAGAGTTCTACTGTCTTTATAAAACAATTTGAAATTTCCTTGACTAGATGATTTCTAATGTATTTCCAAAATATGACCATCTCTCTAGAAAAACCTCAGGTGGTAGCCCAAAAGTGAAAAAACAAAGGATTCAAGGGCCAGATGCCTGAAGCTTGAGGACAAAGGCAGTGGCCAAACACAGGCCCAATGCAAGTGAACACCCATCCGGCAGCTAGAAAACCAGTGTGAATCTGGTTCTACACCCTGTCTTTCCACTTTTCCAGGTAAACTCCTACCACATACATTTCTAAAGTGGTACATTTGCTTTATTGTGGTTCTACGGGCCAGGTCAAGTTGGGCAAACATTATATGGTAATTATATTCTACATCCACAGCTTTAAATGGAAAGAAAAGGACTGGAGCACATACATATTTACATCTCAGTGTCACTTCTAGTTTAGTTAATTACCAAGAGTACGGGGAAGAAAACGCCAAAGAAGGGCAGGAAAGGGGTTGTAGTTGCTTCAATGTATCAATGAGAATAAAAGCCAGCGCTTGCTCCTTGTTATCCTCTTTCCCACCCTAGGAAAACCTGTACACCTAATTGCCCCTCAATCCTGGATTTCACCGTAATGGCTTCCACTCATGTCACACCACTTGTGGGTCAAGTGCAGTACTAGATGCTCTTCCATACATAATCTCATTTCATTCTCAGCACACTCCTACTAGGTATTACTGAGCCATTTTAAAGATGATGAAAGTGAAACTCAAGAAAGGTAAATAATTGGCTCAGGATCTCAGAACTAGTCAGAAAAAAACTACAGGACTCAAACTTTGACCTTCCTCACTGCAAAGCCTGTTTTCACAATGTGGACAGACCATAAAATTTATTGCAGGAGATACTAGGTGTACAAAACGAGGTAATTCACACAGTAGTCAAATAATTAGTAATTTGCTCCCACTACCAATTATTCTTTGTAATAAATACATTTTGAATAATAATAGAGTATGTGATTTCTCTCTTCAAAATGTCTTCTGAAGGTCATGACTTTCAGCAGAAGTAACTATTTTCTATTTTGGTCTGGCTTTAATTTGGGTAATAGTCTGATTGAGCATAGATATTTATGACATTTATTAAAAGCTTTTATTACTAATTTTGCCCAGAAAAAAAGTTTTAATGGAGATGTATTGGAGAATTTCCATAAAATTAATGTCCCAACTTAATGGATGTCTAAGGTATCATTATTAACGGGAATGTTCCATAGACTAGGATCCTTTGATTAGAGATTAGATACAGTTAGATCAGAACTTATTTAAAACTGGACACATGCCAAAGTATCCAGAAATTCAATTTAAACATATTCTAGAGGCTAATGCTTTATTTAGGTTGTGTCTTTATGATGCCAAATGAAAAGCTGCAGTTACAAAAAAAAAAAAAAAAAAATCAATCGATTTGGTTGGCGGCTGGATGAACTAAAGACCACATCGTGCTCAGTTTGACTTCCCCTGATGCTTGCATGAAGCCAGTCAGTTGAATTAAGATAAATTTTCCATCTATAGAAAATGACCCCCATCTTCCAGAAGGACATTCTTACTGGACCAGCAGCCCGGGTCTCTCACAGTCCTGACTGGCCCTGCCCTGTCTTGACTAATGAATTTCTTCTTTTCCAATCCCACGACTGTGATTCTCAGCAGTGTGGGGAAACCCCAGGCTCCTAACTCTCATCTTGCAGAAGGCACATCAAAGACCGCTGGGGGTAGGGACATCTTTATGCCACATCTTCTACCAACATCGAAATTCTGAGAGGTCGTCCCCCTTCTCAGATTTAAAATCTTCCATTTAGAGTTGGCTTTAAGGTAAAAACTGTCACATGGCTGTGTTAGCTTTAGTTCCGTCTGAGGAATCTTAGGCCATTCTCAACACACTTAAGCAACTAAAAACAGCTTGAAAGAGGCTGGGGGGAAAAAAAAGAGAGAGAGAGAAAGGGGAACCTCAGTACTTCTGACCCAGTTAGGAATAAGATTGAGTTTCAGTCCTCTTACTTCCTGAAGGTAATTTTCTGGGTTGGTAGGCATGGGATCACCCACCCCTAGAAAGCTTTACTTGCAAAGCAGAGGCAAAGCCACTGTGTCCGCATCAGTGAGGGTTGCTGCTATTGTTAAAACTTGCCCTGAAGACTCTCATTTTGCAGACCCTGGTTTCTTATCTTCCTGGACCCAAACCAGAAGCAGCACACCAGCGATCCACAGACATATTTTGTTTGACTCACAAAGTAGTGACCCAAACAATACTTAAAACAAATTACCACAAAACTGATTTAGTTGTTGTTTTCCAAAATTGTGAGAATTCATAGAAAAGGTAGATCTCCAGCTTCTCCAAAAAATTCAGAATGCATATATGGTAAGAGCACACACCCCCGAGGCAGCATTCAACAGAAGTGCGGAGTTTACCGAGTCTCCACCCTCTCCATTGTCCCAGACGCTGAAGTCAAGTTTTTCTCACACTTGACTCAGTTGGTTTGTTACTATTACCTGCCTGGCTCCTGTAGGCATTTGATTTTGCAGCTCCACAACAAGCTGAAAAGGCTGGGTGCAGCCTCAGAGATCAGCCTCCTTCTATAAATGAGCATTGGAGATCCGGAGAAGGGAACTGGCTTGTCCCAAATCACACATCTTGCTAGTGGCAGAGCTGGGAGTAGATGCCAGGTCTTCCGTTAATCCAGCATCTCCAAATAAAATTAATCCCAACTGACACTCTGGGCATTAATACCAAAAACAGCTAAATGTACTGAGCCTTTAATATATATAAACTGGGCCCTGTGCTAATCTTTAATAGGTAATCCCATTCCATTCTCATAACAGTATGGTATTCATTTTAACTCTGTTTTACAGACTGGGACACTGAGGCTTGCAGAGATTAAGAAACAAGCCCAATGGCACACAGCAAGGGGCGTACCCATGACCAAAAAGCCAGAGCCCAGTCTCTTAACTGTCTCTGCTTTCTCTAAGCTCCGATTCTCTCATTCATTCAACAAATTTGTGAGCCCTTATTTTGAGCTCTGTACTATTCTGGGTCCTGAGGATACAGCAGTGAATCTCCAGAGTGGTTGTCCTCATGAAACGTGTAGTCCATGACAGCTTGCAGGTGTCATCGACTGCCTGTGTCATGATCATTTCAATATACGCCATCTCCCATTGCCACTTAAGTTTTATACATGTAAAAATGTTCTGCCTGTGCATCCCACTTAGTTCATGATTTTTTTTTTATGTCATCACATCATCCAGCACAGGAATTAGCTCCTTGTAGATATTGTATAAATATCGTTAATCTGAATGTAAGTGAACGCAAAACAGGACAGGACAATACAGTAAGAGAGCTAGGCTTCCATTCTTCTGGGAATTGGGCTGGACAGCCATGATGCACACATATGGTTCCTATCTGCTCCTCCATAAACGGAAATGTACCTATGTGACCCACAATAATTGCTCAGATACTTACCTATTCACAGGTCTTCTTCCCGACTTCTCTAGCCAGTCCTCCTCGCTGCTGCAGAATCTTGCAATTTGGTCTCTGAAATAAAAATAAAAATGAAAACTGTCTCTATGCCTCTTGGAGGCCAATTCTGCTCTCTTCAATAGGAAATGCAGTCCCCTTCCCCTCAAGCCTACATCCAATCAATGTGCTGATGGGTACAAACAGACACCAGCTCAAAGTAACTGGAAGTGCCCGTGTGCAATTTAATTAGAGAGGGAGCTTGATTACATCCTAACCAGAAGAGAGCTCTTCTTTGCCCAGGAAGTGGACCAAGTTCCAATGCCTTCTTTGTGATGAGACCATCTGATCACTGGTGGAGAGAAACCCCCTGGGCCCTCAGCTGACAGCTGCTGTCATCCTCCAAAGCAACTGCTGAGCCTGCAGGCTGCAGGTGCCCTGGCTGTTAGTATGGCTGGTGTGGGAGCCAAAGCAAGACACAGAGGGAGGGGGCAAGTTACAGTCACCTACACAAAACACGCATTTCTTCACCCAACTGAAACACCTCTGCAATATCAGTTGCATGGACATGCAAAGTACATCAAAAAAAGAAGCCACCTGACTTGTTACCTAACTCAAAAAAGACTCCACGACACAGTTTAGCTTCCAAATCATTGATGCATTGATTCATTCATTCATTCATTCGTCAATCTTCCATTCAAAAGTAAACAAGGAGTAAGTACTTTTTGTGCTCCAGGCACATGTATACCCCCTAAACACCCCAAGTTCTTTGATAAATCTACATGGACCTGTTATCCTTTTACAGGATATTTGTTAAAAAGTTAATATTTTTAAAATTTCCAAAAATCTTTACCTGAGTGGAAAGATCTTAGGCCTCTGTATTATATAGACATGTATTTTATTTCAATTTGATTTTTTTTTTCAACTATTCTCCAGCCCTGTGACATTTATTTACAGACAATCTCTGTAAGGTTCCGTTTCTTTAAGTGACCCTGCGAGGTGTTGAAATTGAAAGTTTATATCTTGGCACTGTCCTGAGATTAAGTTAGATCATACGAAAAAAGCCTACCCAGTAAAGCACTCAACGAACGAAGGCTTTAATTTTAATCTATTACATTACTAAACATTATTTTTTAAATTGGCTCCCCCTCCTAAGGTAAGGATCAGCCACACTTCCTTTCAATGTCTGTGTTAATGAGGGATTGGAACCCACCTGTTTTATTGAAGACAGACTATGTGAAACTCCTATAGAAGCAATGTAAAACCAGGTATGCAGAGGAAAACTGTTTGATTCTACTTTCTATTTTGTGATTATTAACAATAACATAGTAGAGAAAATAATACAAGTGCAATATAAAGAAGTACTTTAAACTGAGAAAAAAATGCTTAACAGTTAGTGCAATGGGAAAATAATCTAAAGATTTCAGGAGGATATCATTGAAAATAGGAAAGTACTAAAGAAAATTATATATACATACATGTACATGCGACAGGGATAGGAATTAAAAGCTGCAATAAAGATTCATCAACTCTAGGAGAATAACACAAAGAGAACAAGAGCTTGACCATCAAGAAATAAGTTAACCAAGTATAAGGACAATAAAAAAAATAGGGTCCTTAATTTCCACTATTAGCAAAAGTGAAAACAAAAACATATATACCAAGTGTCAGAAATGAAAATCTAATCTAAAACTCATAACTTGAGTCCTATCAAGGGGAACTTAAAATAAATTTTCAAGAAAAAAAAATACATGCTTTCAAAATAAGTTTCTTAAAAGAGACAACAAATTACATACTAATTTCAGATTTGATTTGATGGTATAATAATAGAGCATGAGATGAGATAAGCTCCTTCTGTCCTTTTTTTTCTATCAGCTTTTAAAATTCTGTGCAAAAATTAAATTCAGCTATTGACTCTCTTGTTCATCATTTTGTGGGATGGCTGGTATACATGTGTAACATGCAAATGAAAATAGGTTTGGTATCTTTAAATTATTCAGACACAGATATAGTTTCCATTATTCAAAGCAATTTCCTGTTGCCTTTTCTGTAACATGTAGGTTTAAACGTGGTATTTAGAGTGCCTTCAATTTGAATTAAAAACCAGTATCTGCCTTTTTTCCATACAAAAAGCAGGTGCTGATATGAAAACACATATGATAAGGAGTATCATGACACAAAGTCCCAGAAGTAGACCCTGGGTGTTTTAAACATAATAGAATTGCTTTAAAGCTTTGATTAGTTGATATTTTTGGCTTTTCTTTATAGGTTATTTTGGTTGCAAGTAACTGGAAGTGAATGTTTTTAAAAAGAGGAGTCTATCTCACAAAATTCAAGGAAAAGTTGAACAAACAAGGCTAAGAAAAGTCAGGAAATAGTGATATGGTAGGGATCATCTAGAGGAGATCAGGAATTTTCTCTCTAAAAATCAAATTCTGCATGGGGGGATATTACCCTCAAGGGGGCAAAAGCTGATTCCTGGGGGAAGGGCAAACTTTTATGCATAACGCACAGTTTGATATAAAATCCATACACAGATATACAGTATATCTGTGGTATTAAATTTTCATGGAGGTGGGAGTTGTTAGGAAAAAAATGTCTAAAAAGGCTCCCTAAAAGGTTGAGAAACATTTCTCTAATACATCTATCAGTGTGGAGACTCAGCTCAAGGATTTCCCACTTCTGTGATTCTCAGTTTTCCATTCTAAGTCCTTAAGACCCAGAATAGATTAATCAGTCATGGGCAGAGAATCAAGGTCATGTATTAAAGACATCCTTCTTGGAGGCCCATTCATATGTTCCAGAGGAAAATTGAAAACAAACAAACAAACAAACAAACAAAACAGAATTGGAGGAGCTGAGCAGTCCCCCTCAAGAGGTATCTAATATCAAATCTGGGTCCTCCATACTTCTCTTTGTGGTATTTTTCTCCATGATGCTATCTTTAATTGTCATACACTCCTCTTAATTAAGACTTGCCTCCTGCAATAAACTGAATGGTTATGTCCCTCCAAGATCCATGTTGAAATCTAACCCCTAATACAATGGTGTTTGGAGGTAAGCCCTTTGGGAGGTGGTTAGGTCCTGAGGGTGGAGCTCTCATGAATGGGATTAGTGGCTTTAAAGGGGGCTGAAGAGACCTAAGTTTCCCCCTTTCAATATGTGAAGATACAGTGAAAAGATGGCCATCTAAGAACCAGGAAGCAAGACCTCACCTGACACTGAATCTGCAGGCGCCTTGATCTTGGACTTCCCAGCCTACAGCCCTATGAGAACTACATTTCCGTTGTTTGTAAGCCACCAGTCTGTGCTATTTTTGTTATAGCAGCCCGAACCAACTAAGACAAAAATCGGTACTGAGCAGTGGGGTAATACTGCAACAAACACCTCAAAACGCGGAAGTGGCTTTGGAACTGGGTAATGGGTAGAGGCTGGAAGAGCTTTGCGATGCATGCTAGAAAGAGCTTACATTGGCATGAAGGGACTACGTCACCTTCCCGTCAGGTGCCTGGCCAGGGACCCCTTTTATGAAGTCTTCTCCAGCCCACAGTGAACTCTTCTCTCAAATTCCCTGACACTAAACATTGGGTCTCACATTTGCCCTTTGGAGTCCATAGCTTTTATTGTTACTTAGTTTTGCAAATGCTATGACCGCAGTGAACTAACAGTGATGAACGAGTACTATAAACCTCATCCAGAAAGACTGACTCTCCGTTATGATCCCTTGGTCTAGAGTTTAGGCTCCCATAAGAGATTATAAGAGTCACTGCCTACTCTGTCTCGTTACAAGAATCAGATTCTCTTTCTAGCTAATTCAGATATAGACACACAGCATAACCAAAGAATGCTCTAACTCAGGGCTTTGAAAGAAAATAAAAACATACCTTAAAAGGACAATTTAAAACTGATTTCATCTACATATTGGAATGAACTGTATATACAACTGAGGATAAAGCTAAATTAAATATAACTAACTACTGTAATAATGAGTTTTAAACAGTAATTTCCAATTCTACCTAATTAATTTAGACCTGTGCAATTCGTGTCCGTGTCAGCTATGGAGATATGCCAATTTTATATATCTGAGTCCTTTGTACTATTTGCCAAAATGAAAACCCAGCCCTAGTTTATGCAGTTACTCAAAGTTCACTTAAGTACAGTGTTTCATCCATTGGCTGCTTTACCACCAAGAAAATTGCTTCTTGCTCTATTTGCATGGCCCTGAAATTTGCTCTCTCTCCAGCTGGCTTTTTATTCTTTTGCCCTGTATTCCTTATTCTGCCTCTCCAGGGGCATGAAAGTGTGGATTTATAATTCTGTCACTTAGCTTAAAAAATAAGTTTTACATGGGGATCCAAGCGGGGGGCGGGGAGGAAGCTACCTTTAAACAAGAGATTATGATATTTTCTATGCAATTCCAGTGACCATCGATGACTTTTAACCCAGCATCCATTTCTCCTTCTTCATGAAATAGCCTTGATTTTTCTCTGGGAGTTGTCCCCTTCCCTAATCTCATTTTACAGGGTCTGGGTAGTGCCCACCCCTAGCCTAAGGCACACAGACATATAGCAATCTTCACACTGCTTCCTCCTACCACAGGCATTGCTGCAGGGCTGGCTACATGATCAAATCCACTCAATTTACAGGGAATTATAGGACTAGAGAAACTCAGGGTTTTCACTGCCTGACCATAACAAGCCCAGTGTATTGCAGAAAATGAAGTGCCTAGCACATAGCAGACTCTTGATAAGTCGTAGTTTTGCTTCTTTCTTACCCTTTTCTTGTTTCAAACATGTTTATTTAAGACCATACGCTTTCCTCAAAGCACTTCTTTAGTTTTATCCCACAAGTTTTATTTTGTATTTTCATTATCATTCAGTGGAAAAATGGTTTTAATTTTTATTGTGGTTTCTTCTTTGGCCCATGGATTATTTACAAGTGTATTTCTTAATCTTCAAATAGCGAGGTTTTCTAGTTATTGTTTTGCATTTATGTCTAGCTTAATTGCACTATGCTTGGAGTATATACCATACATGGTTTCAATCTTTTGAATTTTTTTCATTAAAGTATAATCACCATATAATATTATTAGTTTCAGGTATACAACATAGTGATTCAACATTATATGCCTTGTGATATGATCACCAAGATAAGTCTAGTAACCAACTGTCACCATACAAAGTTATTACGAAATTATTGACTACATGCCCTGTACTGTACTTTACATCCCTGTGACTTATTATTTTATAACTGGATGCTCGTACCTCTTATTCTCTTTCACCTTTTTTACCTATCACCTTTCTCTCTTTCCCTCTAGCAACCATCAGTTTGTTCTCCGTATCTACCGTGGTTTCCCAAAAATAAGACCTGGCCAGACCATCAGGTCTAATGCGTCTTTTGGAGCAAAAATTAATATAAGACCCGGTATTACATTATATTATATTATATTATATTATATCATATCATATCATATCATATATCATATCATATCATATTATATTATATAAGACCGGGTCTTATTGTAAAATAAGACTGGGTATTATATTATATTATATTATATTATATTATATTATATTATATTAATATTTATTATATTATATTATAAAGACTGGGTCTTATAGTAAAATAAGACTGGGTTTTATATTAATTTTTGATCCAAAAGACACATCAGAGCTGATGGTCTGGCTAGGACTTATTTTCGGGGAAATGAATCTGTTTCTGTCTTGTTAGTTTTTTTGTTTTGTTTTTTTTAAATTCCACATATAAGTGAGATCATATGGTTTTGTCTTTCTCAGTCTGACTTATTTCACTTAGCACAATATGCTCTAGGTCCACCCATGTTGCAAATGACAGGATTTCATTATTTTTTATGATTGGGTAATATTCCATTTGTGTGTGTGTGTGTGTGTGTGTGGTGTGTGGTGTGTGGTTGTGGTGTGTGTGGGGGGGTGTGGGGGGGGTGTGGTGGTGTGTGTGTGTGGGGGTGTGTGTGTGTGTGTGTGTGTGTGTGTGTGTGTGTAGATGTCTTCTTCATCCATTCAGCTATCGATGGATGCCTAGGTTGCTTTCATATCATGACTATTATAATCCTTTGAAATTTTTGGGACTTGCTTTATAACCCAGCATATGAATAAATGTTGGTAAATAAATGTTCCATGTCTACTTGAAAGGAATTTGTATTATACAGTTGTTGAGTATAGAGTTTTATAAATTTCAATTAGGTAGAGTTGGTAGATAATGTTGGTCATCTCGTCTAAATCCTCAACATATATTTTGTCTGCAGATTCTAATACTTGTATTAGAATAACTTGTATTAGAAGAGCTGCTTATTATAACAAATCCAGTTACAACTGTAGATCTGTCAATCTCTACTTCTACTTCAGCTAGGCTTTGCTTGATACTTTTGGAGGTTATGTTATTAGGTTATTATTTCTGTTGAATTGGTCCCTTAAACATTATTATATGTTCCCATTTATCTCTGGTAGTACTTTTTACCTTAACATCTATTTTGTCTGATATTAGTATAGGTATACCACCTTACTTTTGGTTCATGTTCATATATCTTTTTTATCTATTTTACTTTTAACCTTTCTGCATCCTTTACTTAAAGCATGGCTCTGGTGAGCAGCATATAATACCGCCTGGTAGGATGGGTTAAAATTAAGGAGTTAAAATTAAGTCGATTAAAAAAAACAATTTAAAGCTACATTTCCTACACACCTGAGTTTAGGAAATAAAATCCACACTCACTGTACCGACATGTAGGTGTGCGTGTGGTGAGTACCTGGCCCAAGAACAAGGAACTTGGGACTAATTATAACAGCAACGTGGTTAAGAGCACAGACTCCCTCTTGGCTCTTCTAGCTTCCTGCCAGCAGTGGCCTGGACAGGTGTTCCCCAGCTTATTTGCTCAACTCAGGGGAAATTGTAGCCTTGAGTGCTATGGGCTGGGTGGGGGAGGGGAGATAGGAGATGGATTTCTCTGAAACTAGAGAAACCTATTTGCCTAAAACAATGTGCACGCGGTAGCAAAGAAACATATCTAGGAGGAACAAATGACCCTGATACCAGTTTCATGGAAAGTTGGTTATACCCCAGGCATGCACATTTTTCACTTATAAACCTCCTCTCTGACTCTTATGTTGGGTTTTAAACAAAAGAGGATTCCATTTACAGTTATTACAATGTAAATAGTTCAACCTCGAATTAAACTCTGAACTTGTCTTTCATTTTCCACACCATCTCTAGGGTGGTCACACCTCTTGAAATAAATGACACAACAATGTTCAGAAAATCCTTCTTCCTCAAGATAGGATTTCATGTAGAAACTACCAGAAAGTTAAAATTATTCAGTTATATTCCTGTTAGTTCAAATGACCTAGGCAGGGCCACATTCTTTTTCCTATTCCTGCATGATAACAACAGACCAGACCTATCCATATAGGGGTATATTTTTCAAAATAGTGTACCAACTTTTTGAATGCAATAAGTGTGTCAGTGCAGCTGTATGGTTAAGTGTTACAACCTCTGAAGTCAAAAAATTCAAATTTATAGTTGCCACATTAAGCATAGATGTTAAAGCATTAAAGTTAACACCATATACAGTCACATAAAATATTACATGTGTAAAGGGGCTGAGTTACGTTCATACTGGGAACCATAATTTAGAATTTCCTGACTTCTGAACATGTAACACATCATAGTAATTGATCTAGCTCCTTGGAGCTAATATAAAATATCTTGTTAACATGTTTTCTATCCAATTCTTTCATCATTTACCTTTTTGGCTCTTGGAGAAACAATTCATCATGCTCAAATGTTTTCACACACCTGCACTGAGCTAATATAGCAACGGAAAGCCAGTGTAACCCGGACTAAGTGAAAAGGTTTGTAACTCAGGCAGGCGTGTTTTCAGTGTGGACAATTAGTCTAGATCATGCAAGACGACACTTTGCCTGGGGGTTCAGAATTTTGTTTGCTTTGCCTTGTTACAGTGATGGCCCCATATTCCGCTAGATACTGCAGGGTACAGGATATCAAGGTAGCTTATGCATGCAGAATATCTACAGATGGTTTGCTCATAAAGCTGATGTAATAGAGAAAGGGATGGCCTACTCCCTGACAGACGTGACATGTCGATTTCCTGGCACCGCAAGAGAATCACATTACAGTGGACTAAATGTCTGTGTCCCCCCAAAATTCATATGCTGAAACCCTACCCCCCAGTGTCATAATGGTATTTAGAAGTGAAGCCTTTGGGAGGTAATTAGATCATAAGAGCAGAGACTTCGTAAATGGGATTAGTGCCCTTATAGAAGCCTCCCCAGAAAGCTCTCTAACCCTTTTCTGCCACTGTGCTGGCACCCAGATTTTGCACTGTCAGCCTCCAAAACTGTGCGAAGTCAATTTTTGTTGGTTATAAGCCACCCAGCCTATGGTACTTTGTTATAGCAGCCAGACTGATAAACACATACAGTCTTGAAAGCAATTCTTTGCCAAATGCTGGGGCTACATGTTCTCCTCAACCAACCCCTGTTCTTATTTCATTTGACTGAGTCTCAAATTCACCACATATTAACCCACTTCTCCTTAGTAAGTACTTCCTGCTGCTTTGCTACACAACAGACAAAGAAAACTAATAGCCATGCTTAAAGCATCTCAGAAACATTGATGCATTTAACTCAGTAGAGTAGACATTGGCAAACTATAGCCCAGGAGCAAAATCCAGCCTGCCCACCTCTTATGGTAAATAAAGTGTTTGAGGAACACAGCCATACTCATTTAACTGTGTACGTGTTTCAGTGTTGTCTATGGCTGCCTTTGTGTGACAACAGCCAAGTTGAGTAGTTGCAACACCTGTGGCTAGCAAAACCAAAAATATGCACTATCCAGTCTTTATAGAAACAGTTTCCAAAGCCTACAGTAGAGAATTCCCCTCTGTGTGGTCAGCAAACATGACTCTCCAAGTCACAGGTGAGAAAGTTAGAATTGCTATTAACAGAATTCTTGGGTTTGGGAAGGGAGGGAGTTGAAAGGATGGCACGATTGTCCATACCTAATATTTATGCATTAAGACCTGCCTTTTATGATTGTGTAATTACTGGGGATCCTTTTCAGTACAAGTCCTACTCACCACGTTCATTGTTTCGTATTCTGTTCCTCACTCATTTGACCTTGCCCAGATTTCACTTCTTGCAATTTTCAACGACAAATTTAATTATGGCTACCAGGACCTGACGGGAAGAAGACACTGACATACCAGCACCTGAAGGAAAAAGGACAATGACATAGCCACAGGAGGGCTTGTTTAATGTAGTCTCTTTGCACCTAAAATAAGGGGGCTGTATGTATTTCATAAATCTCCAAGGACCAACAGTTTACGTATGGAATTGTAGTATCCTCTTTCCAAAAATAGAACATGTGCTTCCCTGGCATGGAAGGAAAGGGAGGTGCCTCTGGCGCCTCCCAGCATTCCCCCCTTTGTCCAGAAGCCATTCCCCAGGACAGCCGTGGGGCCGTCCCACAAGCACATATTGGCTGCATCTTCACGTTGCCAAAACATCTGGAGTGAAAAATGCATTTAATCATTCAGATTATTTTCCCCTGAAGCAGTGCCAAACATCTGTCTAACGAGAAACAGCTGTGTACTAGTTTTGGGATGCCATAACAAAATACCATAGACAGGGTGGCTTAAACAACAGAAATTTATTATCTCATCGTTATGGAAGCTGGAAGTCCTAGATCAGGGTGCCAGCAAGGTCTGGTTGTGGTGAGGGCTGTCTTCCGAGTTTGTTTCCTCACTTCTTGCTCTCTCTTGCCGAGAGAAATCATATATGTATATATATGTGTGTATATATATATATATATGTGTATATGTGTATGTATATATATATATATATATATAAATTATATATATAGAAATTATATATATATATGTAAATATATATATACATATACATATATATATATATATATATATATATATATATATATAGAGAGAGAGAGAGAGAGAGAGAGAGAGAGAGAGAGAGAGAGAGACTCTCTGGTCTCTTCTTATAATAGCATCAATTCCACCATGAGATGGTCCAACCCCCATAACCTCACCTAAACCTCATTACCCCTCAAAGGCCCCAGTCCCAAATGCCATTAAATTGGAAGTTAATACTCCAATAGATAAATTTCAGGGGACACGCTTCAGTTCATAGCAAGCTTCATCTCCAGTATTAAGCAGACCAGCACTTGATGCCCGTGGAAAAGCCCCAGACAAAGGCTCAGTGCGTCAGAACCCCGGAGACAGCGTGCCCTCTGGCTCCCTCACAGTCTTCATTGCTACTAACCATGTCCTCCGATGAGCTCCCTAGGAGTGGGCCTCACCAGGGCAATACCCATGTTGGTGCCACAGGCTTTGTGCATTTGAGAGTTTGCCCGGTGCTCAGCATAAACCCAAGCTGGATGAGCCAGGGAGAATGTGTGCCGGGTACTTCCTGCCACTCAAGATGCAGATGCCTGGGAAACATATAGCTTGGAATTCCAGAGCAAAGTCAGGATCACATGACTAGACACCATTACAGCTGTTATCTGTTTAAGAACAAGTAGCCCCAAAATTCATTGGCTTAAACCTGAGCATTTCTCATTGTCCAGCTGGCAGTTTAGCTGAGCTAGGGAAGGCATGGCTGACTTCTTCTGGGCTTACTCATATGTCTGTGGTCAGGTGGCAGGTGAGCTGGGGGGTGGCTAGTCTAGGATAGCTTCAGTCACAGGTCTAACAGTGTCTAGCTGTCATATGGAATAAGTGAGTAACTGGGCCATATAGTTTCCAACCTTATGGCTAGTCCAGGTCCATTCTCCAGATGTTTCCAAGAAAGCAGAAGCACATAAACTTTTTGAGGCTTAAGTTGGCTTCTGGCACACTGACACTTTGGCCACCTTATTAGTGAAAGCCAATCTCGGAGTCAGCCCAAATTTAAAGGGTGTGGAAATGGACTCCATGTCTTGCTAGGAGCTGCTGCAAAGTTGCATAGTAAATAGTATGGATACAGGAAGAGGTGAACAACCGTGGCCATTTTTTGCAACCTTCCACAGGAGAGGCATCTGGGACCTTCCACAGGAGAGGCAACCTCTCCACAGGAGAGGCATCTGGGAAATAGTGGTTGCTCAATAATGAATGTGCTCTAGACGTTCACTTCTTCTCCTCCATTCACTGCCTTTTCCTCACTAGGAAATTATCATGGGATATTGGGCATTGGGAAAAAAATAAAACAGGAGTCTAGGAGATCAAGAGTTGAAACACTGTGTTTTGCTTGTCACCATGACATCATGAGTTGTATCACTTTGAACCAATTACTTTCTTCCTTTGAGTCTCTGGGTTTTCATCCGGAAAAGAAGCATGATAGACTATTTTATCTTAATGTATCTTAGTACTTGGATATTCTATATTCAAATCAGATTATTCCCTGTAGACTTTTGCAATTAGTCGCCTACCTAAAGCATTGCGTTGGAGGTACAGACATGTATATTCTCTAGCACCTGGAACCATCCCTCGATCAGGTTAGCACTGAAAAATATTGATTGATTAATTTATCCTATGTCTGCCTCTATCACTGAGATTATGTGATTGAAACAACTAAACTTAAAGACAACCCCAAACACAAGATTTGGTGGATACAATTTCCTTCTGCATCTTTTTGACATGGGTACACACTCACAAGACAAGTCTATCTCACAGCCCAGAGGATGGCGAACGAGCCCTGAGAAGGGACAGCACATTTCTGTTTTGCCCTCTTCTCATGAGCTTAGGTGGGCTCCTTCTGTGTCTCCATTTTGGTAGACAAGTGACACATTGTCCAGAGTGTAATTAGCATACTAAATTTACATATTAAAGAGGTGTGTGAGAAATACAATCTCCTTAGTTGAAAGTATGAGTATTTGCAATAAGACATTTGCCCAAACAGGCCATATGCATATTTATCTTCCATAAAAGCCTAAAATTCTTCATATCTGCTCTGTAACTTACTGAAGCCTTGGCATGCTCTATAATTCCCACCACTGTAACTGACACATAGTATGTGCTCACTAAATACTTTATGAATTTGTGTATTTGTGGGGAGAAGAAAAAACTTACTTACTGTGTTAAGATTGTGTTTGCAGTTTGCCAAAACATCTAGTTGAAAAATGAAAACACCAATCATTTCGACGCCAAATTATGCCACACATTCCGACATCTGGAAACATTTGGAGCATTTTTTCTTTACCCCTGACTGTTTGGTGTCCTATAGAGGCAAGCCTCAGGAAATGGTTGTGGGTGTTTGTGGTGAGGGGTGTGTGCTATGTGGGAGGTAGCATTTTGAAAGTGGCTTCTGGAGGGGATGTGCTGGTAAAGTCGATCTGAGAATTAGTTCACTCCTCTATGCTTATTGCCATGTAAATTTGTGCTAGCTTTTCTTTTTATCACAAGGCAATTAATAGCAAAAGTCACAATGTCCATTTCCCCTTACTCAACAATTTCACACCAATAATTCAACAGGACATAAAGTTTAAGAAAAATATCCTATAGCAACTCAATGGAATAGGGCTCATTCACCTATTAAAAATATAAAACATGAGGGGTGGTCAGTTAGCTCAGTTGGCTAATAACACCAAGGTTGCTGGTTTGATCCCCACACGGGCCACTGTGAGCTGCGCCCTCCTCAAAAAAAAATTAAAATTAAAAAAACTAAAAAAAAAAAATATATATATATATATATATAATATGTAATATTCAAAACCCTGTTTACATGTATATATTATATATAAATAGATCTAATATGCATTATATATTTATATATAATATTCAAAACCCTCATGTTTTTTATATATATGTTATATATAAAACATGAGGGTTTTGAATCCACATGGGAAAATATTTATAATAAATGGCTAACTAGAAAAAAACAGAAGAGAAAATGTCCAATACATTAACAGCACAAATAGCTAAAATACAGATGAGTAACGAGTGGCATCCTATAGAAATACACTTTGTCCGGGTACTGACTTCTCTTCTCCAGCATTGTAATTTCATGTGTGGGCAGTTTCATCTGGTTCATGCATCCCTCCTCCAAAACCAAGTTGTTTACTAATTAATTTATTCAGTATTGATTATGAGCTTGCTCTAAGCTAGGCACTAGCTCAGAATGTCTGTCTTTGAAGTGCTCTCACAGGCTAATGGGGTAGAGAGATGTGTCAATAAACAATTCTTAGATATAAATTTAATATTTTTATTTTACTATTATTTTTGGATTTTTGCAAGTAATTTGACAAAAATGTTACAGGTCTTTTCAGCTGTCTCAGAAAAGTGTGTAATGTCCAACTCTAACAACCTGAGGGCAGACAAGGCAGGGGGAACCCCTGAAATGAGAGGGCAGCAAAGGACCATACAGATAGGAGTCCTTGTTTCCTAAGGGACAGTCCTTTTGACTACACACTTCCTGAAAATGATTACTTGCCACTCAAAACCATCAAAGCAAGAGACATTGCTCCAAACTACACATCTTTGATATATATACCAGAGGTGCAAAAAAAAAAGGTATACAAGTGGACACTTGGGTCAATGTTGCTCAAGCAGTAGTTCGCCATAATCAGAAGTATTTTGACGCTGATGGCAACCACTTTGAGCATCTCTTGTAATTGCAGAAGTCAAACGTGACTTGTATTCATCTTTTGTTATCGGTATATATTATTATAATTTTAATACAGTTTTCCTTTCTTAAAATGTGTATACATTTATTTTGGTACCCTCTGTATTTAAAAATTATAAATCCAAAAATCTAAATTCACTCTCCCCCTAAACCCACATCTGAATCTTTTAGATTCGTTGTCATACCCCAACCAAACATGTATTTTTTTTTAATGTTGTAGTTGTATAAGAATACTAGACTGGTATGCTGTTCCTTTTCCAAATTGTATGTTTTCTAAATTAAATATTATAATAAAAATTTATCAGGACACATTGCCCCACCCTAGGAGTCCATCCTCCCATTTTTCCTTACCAATTCACAGGTAGAGAGGACTCAGAGACTTGAGGTTTATACTTCGAGAGCCTACTGCCTACTACATTTGGAGATCCTCAGGTTTCCATGGCCGGAGATGGCAGAGATTAATGAGAATTGGCTCTAAAAGTGCCATTAGGTATATAAGCTATGCGTGGGCATTAGATCCACTTCTTTCACCAGTTCTCCAGACCACTGATAACTGTGCTTATTCCTAAAAGTTGAAGAGTTATGGCCAAAAGTCCAGGGTGTTCAAGATTCGAGGAAATGCCTCAGTGAGGACCCTCCTCTCCTCCACCTTATTCTTTAAAATAATTTATATAAGCTAGGCCTACTTAAGTTGATTATCAAAGGCCACCGAAAGAGCTTAGCTTAGAGAGTGTACAGAAGGACGCTGGAGCTGCAGAAACATGATTGAGTTTACACGTTGAGCCCAGATATGATTTATTGCCAGCTGTCCTGTGCTAATTCCTTCCCCTTGCCTTATAGTTGCCTGGCTAAGTCACTGCACAGGAGCCCCCACAAGACAGGACCCAGGAAATCACCTCTAGTTGTCATACCCCAAGTTGAGTTGTATGCTAACTAAATGACAGTTTCTGATAACTTTTTCAACTGGTAGATTTTTTTCCCCCATTTTCTTAGGCATTGATAGAAAAATTATGTGACAAGAGTGTAGCCGTTCAAGGAGTGGAAAGTCATTTAAGGACAAAAAGAAGGTAAAAAGAACTTGTGGGTAATCAATATATCATGGGCAGAAAAAAAATTGGCACATTTCAAAATGGAAAACAAAATAGTATTGAAGAAAACTAGGATTTTCCATAACTTCGATTGCACTTCATTTTCCAAATGTGTGCCCTTCTAAATGATTACGGTTTTTAACAATCCAGAATAAAAGGACCAAAGAGTAAAAAAATAAATCTTTCCATATTCAAAATTTGCAATATTGAAACTTGCCAACAAAAACACGAGATCGCTTGGAACCAGCTCTTGGCCATAATTAAATTAGAATGTGTTTAAATTCTTAATGGCATGGTATTTTACACTGAGTTTGAAATATACACCTAAACACTCCAGCCATCATGAGTTATTAATATAAAGTGCCCAATAACAGGAGAAGTATTGCAGCATATTATCACTCCTCCCTGGCTAATGAAACCAATCATCCTCTCTAGCATTTTAGCCACAAAAACCAGAATCACTCTCCTTGTAGCTTGAAAGGTTTCAGAAAGCATGGAAGCAGCTAAAAGGCAGCTTTCTGCCTGATGCAATGACCCTGAAATAAACGCTGGGTTGTTTTTCCTGAATGGTGTGTGTGTGTGTGTGTGTGTGTGTGTGTGTGCGCGTGTGTGCGCGCATTCTTTTTAAGCTTCCTACCTTTCTATTGCTCTGCATGGAATAAAAATCTGTTCAGATCCCAAGAGACCTAAGCAGCATGACTACAGTTTACTAATTGTTACCAGGAAGCTTCTGTATAAGAGGAAGTTCACAGTTTAGAAAGCTAAACCTACCTGTTTAGTTATTGAGCTTATTTTGGTAAGGATTTGCTGCAGTGTATATATTAAATAGTAATAAGTGCTGGAAGGCTATTGAATTCAAACTGGTAAGAAACAGTGCAGCCATCAAGCAACTGTACAGCCAACATTTTAATTAAAATTAGGGCAGGCTAACCCTGTACCTAGCAGGATTCATGAGCCAGCATTGGGACTCAGGACTTTGGCAAGAACCACGGTCTCCTCTCTAAACATTTTGGCATAGAACTAGGGCAGTTAGACAAAACATATTTCCATGAGCTTTACCCATTGGACTAATGATTCTCCTAATCATTAGGCCAGGCCTTGTAAAGTAATCTTCATAAAAATAGGTGACGGGCAGAATGGACAAAATATTGCTAATACTATAAGAACAAGAGATTGCTAGCAGCTTTCTCACCCTGGGGAAAAGGTGACTTGACTTTAGAATCCTCCTACAAGCTAACTAGTAGAGAAGAAGGGACATTATCGAGGAGCAGAATTTAGAGTCCAGGATGGAATTTCATGCCAAATAATCATTTTGAGATAATAAATAACAAGGCAATTTGACGGATCAAGGACTTCTTAATAACCAAACCCAGACCATGGCTAGAATTTTTCCAAGGTCTCCTTGAGAATTCAAGAACCCAACAGAAGCCAGGGACAGCAGAAGCCTCGGGGATCGCATGGGGGAGTCAGAAGTCGAGGTAAGCCATGTTCAGAGAGTCCCCACATTGAAACAGAAAGACCTGGCTGGCCACCAGGTCCTAGGGATGCACAGTGCTGAGAATGCAAGGCCAAACTGAGAAATCAGAAGCCAGAGGCAAGAAACAGTGCTGATATGGGGGAGTCAAAAGGAAATGAGCACGTTCAAGGCAGTTGCTGACATTGGAGCTGTGGGTCAGAGGCTTGTTTTCATTTGGCATCAGCAGCTTGGGGCTTGGTTAAGTCAGGCTCCTTTAAAGGTACAAGGATGGGTGGAAGATTTATGTGAAGTTTTGAAGGGTTCCCGTGACAATAAAATAATAAAAGTTAAAAAAACATTACTACTACTTACTGAACATTACTCCACGCTAGAAATTATCGTAAGGGGCTTCCATTTATACTACATTAGAATCAATAACAACAATAATAGTAACTATGTGTCCAGAATTATGTTAAGTGCTCTAAGCACATTCTTTTTATTTTATCTACTACATCAGCAATGCCATTTGTTTATTACTCTTATTTTACAGATAAGGCAACTCAGGCTCAGAGAAGTAAAGGAACTTGTCCAAGTTCACAGAGCTTCTAATAGCAGACAGAGCTAGCATTTAAACAGACTTTTGGTCTGAATACAAAGGCCAAGCTATTTCCAAAGGCTGAGTGATGACACAGACAATAGGAGCATGAAGGCTGATAGGTATGATATGGCAGGTGTCAATGACACTTTATTCAGCTCAACAGTTCTGAGGTTAGGAAAGCAGTCACCCTTATAACCACGCACTTGTTCCAAGTGACCCATTAGCATCTCCCCAATACCACAGCTCTCAGCCCAACACCAAGGTGTGAAAAAGAACTCTCTGGCTTTGGAATTGGTTTTTCAATTTTACATTTTAATTTTTTTTTCCTTTTTAAAAAATGTTTTCAAAATTTCTTTTAAGGCTTCAGAATTTGATTCCTGAAGCTGCCCACAGGTATTCCTAGTTCTGAGCATGGTAATGCGTATGGTGGACAGAGAACTTTTTCACAGGTTGGGACTCCATAGGACACACAGAGTCATAAACATGCACGTACCTCGAGTGTCTCAAAGCTTTGTAAACTAGCTCATCCAAAATCTACATGAGACACTTGAATACCAAATGACTTCCATATGGCGATAAATCTCTCTCTTTGCCAAGGGAAAGAAAAGCCCAAAGTACTACCTATGAGTGAGGACGCAGAGGAGGGCCAAGCAGTGCCCACAGGAGGATTTCTGAGCTTTCCATAGTCTTCACCAACCTGGGTCACTTCTCTCATTGACCACCTCTTCCTCATAATCCCATTTTTTCAAGGGCTTGAGCTGTGTCCGGGAGAGAGGTGCTAATCCCTTTTGAACAACTTGTGGCTTAGTCCCTCACTGCTTCAGTCAAGGAGGCAGTGCCTCCAACCATCAGTTACAAAATGTGCATAGAAATTGACTCCTGCAATTAGACATCACAGAGAAAGCACATAATGGCAAAATGCAGAGTATCAACAATAGTTCGTGTTTGTTTTCATTGCATTTTTCCCTAAAAATTACCTTGATGAAGCTAAAATATGACTTTCCAAGAAAGAGCAGAAATCACATGGCTATTTATAAGAGGTAACCTGGTGGTCTAAGAAAGACGTAGTGAATGTACTGAACAATCTTTTGAGAAGGTAGTTAAGTAAGTCATCATAGTTGGCACTAATTATAAAAGGAAACCACGTTTTTTTCTTTAAGACTTAACGAAAAATGCAACTATTTCAGCGTGTGCCAGAAATGAATTAAATAGATCCTGACTTTCATTACCATGGCCAATTCCCTAAACACAAAGTTCGTCTTAGAATCTGTGATAGGCTCAATCATGCCCCTCTAAAATGTATATGATGAAGTCCTAGCTCCCAGGACCTCAGAGTGTGACTGTATTTGGTGATAGGGTCTTTAAAGAGGCAAATAAGTTAAAATGAGGTCATTAGGGTGGGCTCTAATCCCATATGACTGGTGCCTTTATGAAAACAAGAGATTAGGACACAGACTCACACACAGGAAAGAGCATGTGAAGACAGACACAGGGAGAAGGTGGCCATCTGCACCCAAGGAGAGAGATCTCAGATAAAAGCAACCCTGCTGACCCTCAGACTTCTAGCTTCCAGAATCGTGAGAAAATAAATTTCTGTTCTTTAAGCCACCTGGTCTGTGGTACTTTGCAATGGCAACCCCAGCAAACTAATACAGAATCCCAAACTGGAGATGCTTGATGTGGATAACCTAGGACAGTTCAGCTGAAATAAATCCACAATACAATTGCTTGCTTCCCACGATCATTTCCATTTGACTCTCAAAACCACTGAAATAAATAACATGGCCATCCTGAAACTGGGTGAAATAACATCTCCTCCTCCAAATCCCCGAGACCACGGAGACAAGATGGGGTTAGGTAAGTGAAGAGTCTACGTGTCTGCCCTAAAAACTAACACATTCCATTGGTCATAATCAAAGAAAGATTCTCTCTCCCCTGACTAATACAACAGCCTCCTTAGTGGTTTTCCCTCCTCTATTCTCGTCCCCTCCAATCTATTCTCAGAGCAGTAAAATGATCTTCTCAACATTTGGAAATTCTCTGGTTTAAAAGTCTCCAGTGGTTTTGCACTGCACTTAGAATAAAATCCAAATTCCTTAGTGTGGCCTAGGGAGCCCTCCAGGATCCAGCACCAGGCTGTCTCTCCATCCTCAGCTTGAGGCGCTTCCTGCTTTGCACACACACTGCCCAGCACTCTCTGCTCTTTGAACTCGCTAAGCATTTTCCTGCCCCAGGACCTCTTAACATGCCTTGACTGTGACTGCCTCAGAGAGACATTCTCCAACCACCCTCCAAAAGTACCTGTCGTTCCCCATCCTCCCCCCATGCTTACTTCCTCCACAGCCCAAGTCTTATCACTTGCGTGTGTTTACTTACTCTTCTCTGTACTTATTTTTTCTCTAATCATGAGGTCAAGCACTCTGTCTTATTTATCACTGTTATAGTTTCATGATTGAATGAATGAATGTATAAATAACACAGTGAGTGAAAGTACTTTGTAAACTCTAAAGTGTTACATAAATGCAGAGCATAATTAATAGAGTTGAAGGCCTATTAAAACAGAACCCGTCTTCTTTTCTTCCCATACCTCATTTCCTCAGTGAAAGACAACCGAACTGATTAATTTACTCATTATTTGAAAATGATGCTATCAATGGACTATCATATCAAATAAATGATGCTTTATAGCAATGTAGGGGTTCTAAAATAGTTTCATATATCTGATCTCATGTTAATCCTCACAAATTCCCTGTGACTAGACATTCTAATTCTTCTTATATAAAGGGGGAAACTGAAGCTAAGGAGTTAAGTAAAACGTTTAAGTCCATACAGATAATAAGTGGGAGAACCAAGACATCCCACTATCCCACTGCTGCCATCTCAATCAGACTGCTTAGTAATGACCTCTCCAGGGCCAATGGTGACAAATGACAGACAAGGGTGGGAGGGTCCATGCTTGTGTGAGAGGAGATTGTCCTACTATACGTTTGTCTGGTAGAGAGGAAAAAGTTTTTCTTGGAATGGGCTTTTTTGAGCCACTCAGGGAAGATTTTTCCTTTACACTCTTTTTTCCCCTGATATGACAACTCTGGAACCTGAGCATGTTTTGCTATTACAGTCTTAAATATCCCTGTCTTCATTCTATTTTGAGGTGAATTTTTCCAAAAAATTATTATATTTTGCTGTCCGTAATATACTATTATACTTTCGACAGAAGAAAAATTATATTGCTATATTTTCTAGGTTTAGAGCTCCCATATACTGAATTAGGTATTTTTTCCAGAGGATAACTTAGTCCTGTGATTATTATTTCACTCATTAAACATATGTATTATTTCTGTTATTATCAGACCAACATTCATAACAGATCATATTCTCTCTTGAGATGACATTTTCAAAATAATTTTGCTAGGAAAATGGATTCTGTGGTCAAAGTTGAAAGACAAATGACAGGATATGTGAAAAACATTTGTAACATATAATGGTCAGGGTTAATAGCTCTAGTACAAAAAAAAATCTACAAATAAATAAGAAAAAAACTCAATATAAAAATGGGCAAAAAAAAACGTAGAAACAAGAGTTCAGAGAACACATGAAATTGTGCAGCTAATAAACAACAAAAAAGACATAACCTCATTGACAAATGAATGCCCATTAAAGCAGTATTTGCCAAAAATAGTGGTAGAAAGTTTAAAAGCCAAAGACATCTATATAAGCAAAAACATTTTGAGATGTAAGTTATTACAATCATTTTGGAGTAAAATTTCACAATATCCAATTAATTGTAAATGTGTACTTATGACTTCCATTTTCAGGACTACATCTTCTTGAAATATTAGCATAATTACATTTTAGCATAACAGACTATTATATTTAAATAATTCTACAGTCAATTCAACAAATAAATGCCATTTGCACTCATGTTTTTGACATTAGGTATCTGGCCATACTGGATGCAAGTTTTCATTTGGAAAATTTACTCCATAAAAATTGAGTAGAGGCTCAATAATGAACTCCTACTGAATGGGATTGGAAAGATAAGTCAACTGCCAAAGCCATAATACATTGAAAGAAGCCATTATCATGTTCTTCAGGAATGCTCTGCTCCCCTTAAAACAAGGTATAACGGAAAAAAAATAATCAGTTTGGAGTCAGTCATATATGAGTTCTAATTCTTGTTCTCATGCTTGCTAGCTATGTAACTTTACTTTTCTAAGCCTCCGTTTCCATTTCCATAAAATGCATGTAAAAAACGGATCTCTTTAAAAAAAAAAAAGAAAACCTCATAACTTGGTTGGCTGTTGGTTGGTATAAATAAGAGTTGTACATCACCCAGCAAAATTCATGGCAGATATTATGTGCTCAACAAATATTAGTCCCCTCTTCACTTTTGCGCCTCCAGTAGTCAAGGAGCTGTGCAGAGAGAGGAAGGGGAAGTTGGGGGCAGACATTGACTGTTCGAGGATTCATTCATTCATCATTTACTTGTTCACACCTCATTGTGAGAATCAATGGCCCTTGATTCTATAGGTGAAAATATACCACACACATGTCCTGTCATTCAGATTGGGACAAAGGAATTTCTTCTCTTAAATACCTATGGAGAAAGCAAAGGGTCTCTTTGTAGCAAGGGTAATAACTGAAAACATGGCTTTATCGATAACAGTAATAATATTGAGAGTTTAATATGTGCCAGGCACTGTTCTATTCACCTTTCGCGGATTATCTCCTTTAATCCTTTCAACTTTGTGATGTAGGTTTTAGTATTGTAGGTCTTAAGGGTCAATTAGAAAGAAACTTGACATTTCAAGGCATCCAAGTAACCCAAAGCTTTAGATGTGATTGACATGGACTAGGCCCCAGTTCAGAGCAAGCAACTCTAAAACGTACTTACCAGGTTCTGTAAAGATATGCTATAAATCAGTGTGATTCAGGAGGAATGCTTGATCAAGAAGAATAAAAACTATTACCTTGGTCAAAGCCAATAACGTGAACAGTTCATCATAAAACAGCCAGCACCTGACTTAGGTTCAGAGCCTACGCAACTGGGTAGCCAAATCAGAATCTCTACAGAAGAGACAGCCAAGTCTCGTAAGTTAACCACTATCCTGGTCCAGAATTCATCATCTGTTCATTCAACAAATCTTTGAGAGGAACTCCCATGTGCTGGGTACTGTTCTGGACCCTGGACAGCAGTGAACAAAGAGACCAAAAATATCTGCCCATGCAGAGCTTACATTCTTGAGTGGCTATAGAGACATTAAACAAATAAATAAGTAAAATGCACATCAGTTGATGAAAAGTGCAGAAAAATAAAGCAGGGGTAGGAAATTAGGAGCTCTGATTAGAGTGTGGGGCAAAGCGACAAAGGGAGGGCAGGCTGCATCTACAACTGCAATAGGTCAGAGGAAGTCACTCTGAGTCTCCAGGTTAGTAAATGCACCAAGTCCTTCTGCCAGGGAAAAAGAAAACAGAATAAAAATAAAGATAATAAGGAAACACACAGGTGTATTACCGTTTTTATACCAGGTTTTGGTGTAAACATCCCGATTAGCACCTGGTAAGCATATTTTAGAGTCACTTGCTCCAAACTGGGGCCTAGTCTATGTCATGTTACTATCGCATGAGTGTTGTCAGCTTTCTAATGTGTTTAAAATATTTACAAGTATATGATAAATTAGACATAATTTTAAATATTTAGAAATCTTAGGTTTAACCAGTAATTACTGTTTACATGTTTCCCATGTTGAGTTCATGTCTTTCTATGTATTTCTTGTATAAAAGTATATAAAGAGAATCGCTGAGCTTTCATTTTTTCAAAGATTCATTGATTAATAAATTAATAAGATTAATAAATTAGGCATTTAAAAAAGTACAGAAAGAACTGTTTCTCTCCACGAACAAAAGCCCCTCAAACATGTTACATGTAAGAAACTGAGGCCCAGTGAAGTAACTTACCTTATTCAAAGTCCCAAGGCTTGTGAGTGGCAAAGCCACTGAGGATTTGAACGTGACCACTACACTAATAGCCTCCCAACTGTGAAATGTTTAAAGTGTGTGGCACAGAACCTGGCACAGAGTGGGCACTTAATATTTCTCTCTTCCTGACCCCAGCCTAAATCAAACTGCAAAGGTAATAAGGATAATCCAAAATACTGTGCAATCTCTCTCTCTCTCTTTCTCTCTCTCTCTCTCTCTCTCTCTCTCTCTCTCTCTCTCTCTCTCATACACACACACACACACACACACACACACACACACACATACACGTCATTTGAATAGTGTGAGGTAGTCCTGACAAAGAGCCTTTATCAGCTCCCTTCCCTCATAGCTTTTACCAAATCAAATCCTTCAGAAGACAAACACCCATCTGAGTAGGTGTAGTAATTTCACCCATTCAAATGATCTGAGTAGGCAAACGGATCAATAGCTTGGTGATGGTGGCAGCAGTCTGCAATGATGGCCCTGCAATGAACTACACCTCCCTCTAATCACGACCTTGGATAATCACCTCCTATTGAACCTGGACTGTGCCCGTGACGCACCAACAGAATGAAGCAGAACTGACTCTGCAGGACTTTGAAAGACAAATTAGGAAAAGCTTTGCAACCTCACCTTGCTGTCTCTGAGTGCTCACTCTGCGTGGAAATCAGCTGCCCTATGAGAAGTCTGACTGCCCTGAAACCACCATGCTCTGAAGAAGCCCAAGGTAGTCACATGTTGAAGCTGCTGAGAGTGTTCCAGCCCAAAAGCCTTCAGATGCCTCCAGCCTCAGCCACCATCTGACTGCAACCACATAAGGGATCCCAACAAGCAAATATTGCCCAGCTGAGCCCATCAACCCCTAAAGCTGTGAAAGATCGCAATAAATCATTGTTTTAAATCACTACGTCTTGGAATGGTTCTTACTTTACGATGAATAAACAGTAATCACCCTGAAAGCACTCTATTTGGCATTTTTTGCAACATGTTTTTTAGTTAGTAAACATTATGTTTCTCTAGATATTAACTACCCATTCCTAAATGTCCAGTCAGCATGCTTTTTTCCTTTACCCTTACTCAGAATAGTAATAACATACACTTTATCTAATATTTCAAAATTACCACCTATCATGATATCCAGACAAAGAATATTTTCTTTCTCCTTCTTCAGGAAACGGTTGAAAATGAATTTAATAATGAACATTTTCCAAGCAACATTCTACTCCAGAACTCATGGGAGTTATAAAATAACCCGAAACTAAGAGGGTGAAACGGCTCACCCTTTAAATTCTTTGTATCTTGAAGTCTTTGATTTAAATCATTATTTTTAAAAAATCAAATCACACAGTGCTCTTAATAAAGCATTATTATTTCAAGGAAAAGGCTAAAACTTTCCAAATGCAAATGTTTAGCTGGAGTAGATTTTTAAAAGATTCCAAGACATTAGTCAGGAGATGGATTGCTTTGCTATTACAAGTCTGGGTTATAATATCACTAGAACCAAATTCCCGTCAGATTAGTCTTTACTCAAAATGAATGTTTGTAATTATGAAATGAAATAAGTTTTAATTTGAATTGCCTAAAAAGGGGAAACCAAATATTGTGTAATTACAGGAGAAGAAATTTGAGATGGAAAACAAGATAGTGTTATTTACAAGTAAAAAGGCTTTTATGGGATTATGGGGCTTTAATGTGCATATTTGTAGGATTTGGGGTGGCAGAATTTGGAACTAAAATATTTTTCATCAGCGTTTATTTACAGTGTGCACGCAAGAAATGGAATCCCAGACACATCTGATATTGGGCTTATTTAAACCTTTTATATCCCTACTAAATCTGAAAAGACTCAAATGTTAGCCACACATAATGGAAGTAATCGTGGAGTGTGATAAAATAAGTATTTGAAAACCACATGCAACTTTTAGGCTCAAATCCAGAACTATAAAATCCACCTAGAGACATAATGAGCCTGACTCTCCTTCTTGGAGGAGGAAAAGCAGTGTGTGTGTGTGTGGGGGGGGGGGGGGGGGGGGCGGGGAGATGGGGGGAGTGAGGGGGGGGAGGGGAGGATGTCCTTATTCTCCTTCCACAGTTTGTGGCACCTGAGTGGAGCCCCCAAATGGCTTGTAAGTGCTTTACTGCAAAGGCTGCCCACAAGCACCATTTTGCTTCTCTGTAGGGCAGCTATTTCTTATCCTCTGCAAAACTGTGACTTCAAAGCCTTTTTGTCTCTATCTTACATTTTTTCCTGCCTTCTTCTAAAGCCCCACTTCTCCTTCCCAGGAGTCTAGGACCTGAAGACAACAAGTCTGTTCCAGTTATCTATCCCACAGCCAGCATCACTCAGCTATGGTAGCACTGAACCTTTCTCCCCAACCTTTTCTGAAATCAAGCCTTCCTATTGAGGCCATCGTTCCTCTGCTGGGGACAAACTAATTTACAGTAAACTGTCTTTCCCAGAGCTATTGCCTCCTGCAAAGATATGAGAAAGACAGTTCACAGTTTGCCGAATACCTTGGTTTCTCTTCCTATTTTGCACAGTTGTTACTGGAAAGTAGTTGCCCAGCCAGGCAGTCTACTTCCCAAATTTTCTTGTAGACAGCTGTGGCTATATAATTGAGTTCTGGTCAACGAAATGGAGACAGAAGTGATAAGTGCTACTGCAAAGTTGGCCCATGAACACCTTCCATACAGCTCTTCTCTCTGCTCTTTCCCCCATGCAGCTGACTGGAAGGGAGATAAAACCCAGGGTGACTGGACAAAACCTCCATTAACAAGGGTTTATGAGTGCTTTAATGGTAGATGGGCACCCCTGTACATAGTCGCTCTCCCAGTGTGATTAAAAAGTAAGAAATACACTTTTGGTGTTCTCTCTCTCTCTCTCTCTCTCTCTCTCTCTCTCTCTCTCTCTCTCTCAATCTCACTGCAGTTATGCTACCCTAAACCCTACTTAATGCAAAGGAATCATTCTCTACTGACAGAAACTCAGAAAACTTGGGGCAGATTTTGGAGGGTGAAAGGAGCTTCCCAATTCCCTACAAATCACCTGGTAGTTTAAAAGTTACCTACAGACAGACAGTGTAATTAGACTTGCAGCTGGGACTTGCCATCAGTCAGTCACCTGTGTAAGGGTGCCCATGTGAGTCAGTTAGAGACTCTGCCCTCGGGCTGTCTTCCTGCTGCAGGGCTTTCTTCAACCTAGTTCGTCACTGTTTGCACACAGCAATCATTGCTGAGCCTCAGATATTTTCAGCAAGCTTTCCCAGCATTTCAATTCAGACGTTGCCTGATCAATGAAAATCTCCTATCTTGCGATCTCATCATTTGTCCATTTGTTCATTCATTAACTCATTCATTCATTCAACACTTAGTCAATACCCCAAAAATCAAGTACCATGCTAGGCACTGACTGAACATAGATAAGTTACTGTCCATTGGTGCCAGCAAGTAAAGGAATGCTCATGAGAACAGATAAAAGCTGTAAAACAATAATCTAGGTAACCGTATAATTATCATTATAGCCGAAGTTATTGAGCCCATGTTCTGTGCCAAACACTGCTCAGAACTTGCTAGTCCTTATTTTATTTGATACTCACAACAATCCTACCCTCATATGCCAGACAGAGAACTCAAGGCTGGGAGACTAAGCAACCTGCTGAAATTGCACAAATAACTACAATCAGGGTTGAGATTTAAACCAAGTTCTGTCTGATTTCCAAGTTATTCACTATGTAACTTTGGGCAAATTAGTTAAATGCCACAGCTCTCCATTTCTAACCTAAAACGTTATCTCAGGCACAAAGAAGTGATTTCTGCTAAGAGTTCAATTGCAAGGTAGAGATGTTTACACTCTCCCTGCCCATAGTATACTTTATGAACACTATGTGCAAAAAATCTGGCCTCTTGAACAATTTTCTTGCTTCTGAAATAGCAGCGGGTGGTGGAGGAAGTTTAAATAAATATTTACAGTATTCATATTATGAGAGAATTTTCCAGATGGTGCGTCTTGAAATACTGATTGCCTTCACACAAACTCAGATCCCTCCCCCCTCCCAGTGAAGGCATCTCAAACTTCATCTTTGCAACTTAAAACAGTTGTGATAAGGTGGTCACCAATGATTGAATGACACCCGCGGCTCCTGTTCCATGCACCCACGTGGGCATGACTGTGGGCTCTGGAAGGGCCCAGAGCAAAGCACGTCCTGCCTAAGTGTCTGGGCTGTGACACGTACCGCGGGTGTCAGGAGCCCCCACTGAGCCTGGCTTTGCTGCCAAAGGCGCACTTGATCAAATCTCTGCGCTCCAGGTGCTTACTCAGGCTCAGCCAGCGACAGATAGCCCAGCCTCCCCTGGAGAACTGAAAAATACACATTCAGAAGAGACTTGGAGACTGAGAAGTGCTGAGAGAGAAGCACAGAGAAAGGCTGCCAGGCAATCGGAGAACAAAGCCCGTCCATGCCCAACCGTGGAAGGAGCACTAAGAAAGATGCACTTGGGAGCTTTATTTACCAGGCTGCAGCCCCAGGGTGGGCGGGGTCAGCGTCACCTCCCAGAGATGGACTGAGGAAGCAGAGAAAGGAGTCTACCTACAAAGTTTGTAAAGTGAATCTATAACACCCACTGCTCTGTGAGGAAAGTGGAGTATGTTCATGAAAAAGAATTTACTTTCTGGGGTCGTCTTCTCCTTCTCCTCCTTCTTCTTTTCCCCCCAGCTGAGCTGGGTTGTAAAGTTAAGAGTGAGACTTCTGGAGTCAGACACCGAAATTTCAATTCTCCCTTTACTACTTCCTGTGTGAATCTGGGCAAGTTTCTAAACCTCAGTTTCTGTGAATATAAATGTGAGTTAATAACTATACCTACTTCCCAGGGTTAACAACAGTTAAGTTTCATGTAAGACACTTAACAAAGTGCCTGGAATTAGTCAATGCTTGAACAACTTCACACATTTGTATGGCAGACTTGGGATAGCAACCAATGAGATAAGTCGCTGTAGAGTAGCAGTTCTCAAAAGCGTGGTTTCAGGACCCCTTTATAGTCTTAAAAATTATTGAGGACCGCAAAGAGTATTTGTTCATGTAGATCATATCTGTTAGTGGTTGCCATATTAGAAATTAAAACTGAAAACACCCTTAAATATTTATAAACTAACTCGTTTAAAAATAACACTAATAAATCCATTACATGTTCTGTAACATTTTTATGAAAACAACTATATTTTTACAAAACAAATAATTTAGTGAGGAGAGTGGCATTGTTTTACATTTTTGCAAAGCTCTGTATTGTCTGCTTTAATAGAACAGGCTGGATTCTCAATATCTGTTTCTGCATTTGATCAGTTGTGATATGTTGTTTTCATTAAAGTAGATGAAGAAAATCCAGCCTCACACAGATGTGTACTTGGAAAAGGGAGGAATACTTTACTAGTCTTTTCAGATAGTCGTGGATCGTTTCCTTTGATGTAACACTAAAATTCTGCAAGTGGTAGTTTCTCTAAGGCAAGTTGCAATGAACAATCTGAAACTATATAAACAAACTTACTTTCTGAAGTCTCTTACACTTTGAATGGATCTTTCATTTATGCATGACTTTCTAACACCATGCATTGGTCATTTGGAAAATTCTGCTTCAAATGAATGTTGACACATTTCATTATAGAACGTCGTCGTCATACATCATGTAGCTTCTGGAATACTCCACTGTACAGTTGTGAAAGAATGAGAGTAAAAAAGGCAAGTAGCCACTTATTATTATTATGATATAGTTTTGACCTTGAAGACCTCATCAAAGGATCTTAGGGACTAGAGTGTTGCCAAGACCACGCTTTGAGAATGGCTACTTTGAAGCAACATAGAAAAAAAAATCTGTTTCAGATAGAAATCTGGGAGAAAGTCAAGAATAACAGAGTCTGGGGGAGGGCCTAGGAAAAAGCAAACCTAAGCACCCCTACCCCATCAAGTGGTGGAAAAGCTGAAAGGGAGGTTAGGGAAGAGATATATCTAATTTACGGTTTGAAGGGTTTTTTGGTGGGATTTGTTGTATAAGCCATTTCTCTGTCTGCCCTGAAAAAGCTTCAGAAACTAATGTTGTTACACAAGTGAACTCTATGACAGGAAATAAAAAAAGATACTAAGTTTTATGACCTGGTGGGTGAAGCCCGGAGAAAGCAAGCTTGGTCATAGGACCCCAGAGCAAAGATGAAAGTTGGGGAATTTTCAGAAATACAGGGCGGGGTGATGGTGGAGCGGTTGATACATTTCTGGGGAAATAGGAGTTTGATGTGATCCTATCTGGTTGTTAAAATCTGAGTGACCCCAGCTGACAGCTAGGGTCGTGGGCATCAAGGCGTCAGCCTGTCCTCCAGCCTAGGATAGCTGGCTATGTTTTCAGCTGACCAACTCTACGCAGGAGAAAACACCCTTCTCTTATCATAGGGGAGCAGGTGGTGGGGGTAAATTGAGGCCCAAGTAGATTTTTCCAGAGGAAGGTGGGGGAGTAGAAGAGAAATCTCCCTGTGGAGAGTAGAAGCCAGTAAGTCCTTGACCCCAGTGACCTGAGTCCAGTCTGGCTAATCAAGGAGAATAAAATCAACAGGTCTTAGGAAAGCCTAAGCCAACCGTTCTCAACTGGAAGCAATTTGGCTCGCAGGGAGCATTTGGCAATGTCTGGAGACATTTCGGTTGTCACAACCTGGTGGGGAGGAGTATTGTTGGCATCTAGTCAATAGAGGCCAGAGATGCTGCTAATCATCCCATAATGCACAAGACAGCCCCACAGCAAAAGGTGTCCACCCCGAATGTCAATAGCACCGAAGTGGAGAATCGCTGGCCTAAGTCAGTCCCTCCCTGAGATGCTCTGGGCCCAGCATCCTTGAGCTACACTTCCCCCTATACAATGGGGAGCAATTTTCAACAGCATTTCAGAGTTTTATGGGTAAAAGGGAATCAAAGATTGGATGCACAGTTATTCCCACATGAGGAGCCACAGGGAAAAAACCGGGGGAGGACAAGAATGAAAACAGATCACAAATATTAAAGATGCTGATGAGCTTGGCCTTGGACAAACTGCTTTCTGTACCTTCAACCCCTTCACCCCTTAGAGCCACCCTTTTCCCCACCCCCCTAACATTCCAGGCTCCCAAAGCTTTGTGATCTTTCTTCTTTGCAAACCTGTTCCTGGGAAAGGATCCAATGTTACTTCTTGCTTCTTCCTAATGTAGGACGGCAGTAAATTATCATGATTCCTTTCTCAGGGATATTGGCATTTTAAGCCATATTGTCAACTGTGTAATGTGAGAGTGTGTGTGGGGTGGGGGGGAGGTAGGGGCAGGGAGCACAGTTAACTTATATGACAGAGTATGAGGCAATGGCAAGTGCATACGGGAAGGTCTGGGGTTTAGGGCTAGAATATAGCAGAAGGTTCCTTCTTGGTAGCCTCAAAACCACATCCTGGAAGGCAATATAGTAAAGAGGATAATAATAACCAACTCTATCTACTGGGTACTTGCTATGGATAAGCACTGTGCCTCACCTGTATCAACTCATTTAATCTTCACAACAACGGCCCACTGAGGTAGTTATTACCGCTATCCTCATTTTATAAATGAGGAAACTGAGACACAAAGAGACTTAAAATAAATTAAAAAAAAAAAAAAAATTCATTCAAAGCCCACCAACAGCTCAAGAAGTAGGAGTCAAACACAGACAGCCTCACGGCAGAGGAGAGCATGGGCTCTTAGCGCCGCTGCTCTGATGCTTCTGGTGCTGTAAAAAGAGCCCCGACTGGAAGGAATGGGACCCACACTGCACTAGAAGCGTGTTTGGGGCAGGTCGACTCCACTCAGGGTTATAGTTTCCTTCTTTACAAAGTGATAGAATTGAACCAAGCAATCACTGAATTCCCTGTAGTCACTAATGTTCAATGATCCAGATAATGTTCATGGTCCAGATATAAAATTTCAAAATAAGCAGACTTTAAATTTTCTTTGGTGCCATTTCTGCTGAGCAACATGGTTGGGTACACAGCATCCTCTTAAGGAAATCTAGCAATAAGAACTCGGCCCCATACAGATGCCCACTGCCTTCGCCTAGTATTATCCCCTTTGCAATGGTCGGGCCACCAGAGCAAAGTCCCCATTCCCTTATTTGGTTGATCTCTTTGGATAAGAGAGAGGAAAGCAGAGTAAACTAAATCAAGTCGAGGTGCAAATGGATGATGAGCTCCAGGGATTTCCCTTGTTCACAATGTCAGGGAAAAAACTGTAAAGGCAATAGGGAAAGAAAAGATATCTGAGGGTATGACAGACTTTCTAGTGCTCCTAACATCACCAGCTCTCATGCCTCTCCAGTCTAAAACTGGTTCCATGAGCGTGTCCCACATATTTCTTCTGTATGTCATTATGTTTAGGAAATAGCTAGGCTCAAATCAGTACTCAAAAAGTGCTCAGAGGTTCACTAAGAAAATAATGGCTCAGCGTGCCTTAAGTTTTATTTTGTTAAGTTAATCTCTGTCGTAATAAAGTTAGAAATCGAGTTTAGCTCTTGAAAAATACAACTTCACCACCTAACAAGTCAGGGATTTATCAGAATGTTCCTACATGCTCCGGCCAGACATCTCCTCGGAGAGAACAAATGACACATAACACAACATTTTGCTTCTGTAAGTACCAAACATAGAAGGGGTTATTATAATATACTGGGGAGGGGTTGGAGAACCTGCATCTTGACACATAAAGCTACCTAAAGAATTTCCTGTTTAAATCGTGAAGATTACTTTGCATTTTTGGAGTCAGTTTGGGCCTAGAGGCATGAATTACACACATATACATACAGAGAGAGAGAGAGAGAGAGAGAGAGAGAGAGAGATTATCTCTGCTCTGCAGGATTTTGCAGTCTAGTGAAGGACAGATATGTAAAAAAAAAGAAGAAAAAAAAAGCAACCACCATTCAGGTACGAGGGAAGCGTAGGAGAAATTACTGGGTTTACCTGGGGGACTTGGCGAAAGTTTGGCAATGAGAGAGAATTGCCAAGATCCTTTCAGTTTTCAGTTTCAAGACAGAAAACTATTTCAAAGAGTGCCAAGCACGTGACAGCGGTTGCCTATCACCAGGAGCAGAAGCCCAAACACTTCTGTCCACTGCATCTGAGTCGCTAGGAGGACACACCTCAGTCAAGCACTGGATGGAACAACCCTTCACTCACACATAGAAGGGCATGAGCAAGAGCCGCTCCAGTGGTGGGCGTCAATCCCCCACAGCTAGCAGGTTCGTCCCAGCAGCACAGGCAGAGCCACTGGCCTGCACGCACCCAGTTCCCTCCCTGAAGAGGACAGATGCAGTACAGTAGTAGGGTTGGCCATATGACATACCTGCTTGAGTAGAACAAAAGAGCAAACACTGCATCTGAAACAGAAAGATATGCCGACACAAGTACATGCTGTAGGAACTCTACACTTGGCAAGGAAATGTTCTAGGCCCAAAACCCATTATTGTATAGCCAAGTGAGGGTTGAAAGACTGTCTGCATGAGTGTATGAGACTACCTTTTCCAACAAAGAAGCTTAAATCAAAAAAGAAAGGAATATATATATTGTTTCATGGAACTAAACAACCCAGTGGTAGTTGGCTTCAGGCATAGCTATATCCAGGTCCTGAAATCATGTCCTCAGGGATGCAATTTTCTCTATTTCTTGTGTTTGCCTCTGTTTTGGCTTCATTCTTAGACAAGTTTCCTTTAGGAGTTGATCACAGAATGTTCAAGTTTATATTAACTTTTCAGGATTCCCAGAGTCCTGCAATTATTCCTAAAATCTTTCATTGGCCTGCTTTGGGTCATGTGACCACCTCTGAACCAATAACTGTGGCCAACAGATCTAGACTTGAATCCCCACTCTTGTATTCCTGGCTAGCTTTACTGTCATGAGCCTCACATTATTCTCTGCAGACTGACAGATAGTAATGCCCACTTTGCACTAGGAAAGGCAGTGAATGCTCACTAATTGGTAACTAAGACTACCATCATCATTAGGAGTTTTATTCCTATAGGAATTGACTAATTTTTCTTTTTTTCTTTTTTTTTTTAATTTATCGGGGTGACAATTGTTAGTAAAATTACATAGATTTCAGGTGTACAATTCTGTATTACATCATCTATAAATCCCATTGTGTGTTCACCACCCAGAGTCAGTTCTCCTTCCATCACCATATATTTGATCCCCCTTACCTCCATCTCCCACCTCCCACCCCACTTACCCTCTGGTAACCACTAAACTATTGTCTGTGTCTATGAGTTTGTGTTTCTCATTTGTTTGTTTTGTTCTTTTGTTGTTTTTGGTTTATATACCACATATCAGTGAAATCATATGGTTCTCTGCTTTTTCTGTCTGACTTATTTCGCTTAGCATTATACTCTCAAGATCCATCCACGTTGTCACAAATGTTCCTATATCATCTTTTCTTACCACCAAATAGTATTCCATTGTGTATATATACCACAACTTCTTTATCCATTCATCTATCGAAGGACATTTTGGTTGTTTCCATGTCTTGGCCACCGTAAACAAAGCTACAATGAAAATTGGAGCACACGTGTCTTTATGTACAAATGTTTTCAGGTTTTTTGGGTAGATACCCAGGAGAGGGATTGCTGGGTCATATGGTAATTCTATTCGTAATTTTTTGAGGAACCTCCACTCTGCCTTCCATAATGGCTGTACCAGTCTGCATTCCCACCAACAGTGTATGAGGGTTCCTTTTTCTCCACAGCCTTTCCAACACATTTGTCTTATTGATGATAGCCATTCTGACTGGGGTGAGGTGATATCTCATTGCGGTTTTTATTTGCATTTCTCTGATGTTTAGTGATGTTGAGCATTTTTTCATATGTCTATTTGCCATTTGTATGTCCTCTTTGGAGAAATGTCTCTTCAGGTCGTCTGCCCATTTTTCAATTGGGTTGTTTGTTTTTTTGTTGTTGAGTTTCATGAATTCCTTATATATTTTGGATATTAGACCCTTATCGGAGACACTGTTTGCAAAAATCTTCTCCCATTACGTTGGTTGCCTCTTTATTTTGTTGATGGTTTCTTTTGCTATGCAGAAACATTTAAGTTTCACAAAGTCCCATTCATTTATTTTAGCTTTTACTTCCCTTGCCTTTGGAGTCAAATTCATAAAATGCTCTTTGAACCCAAGGTCCATAAGTTTAGTACCTATGTTTTCTTCTATGCAGTTTATTGTGTCAGGTCTTATGCTTAAGTCTTTGATCCATTTTGAATTAATTTTGGTACATGGTGACAGATAGCAGTCCAGTTTCATTCTTTTGCACGTGGCTATTCAATTCTCCCAGCACCATTTATTGAAGAGGCTGTCTTTTCTCCAGTGTATGTTTTTTGCTTCTCTGTCAAAAATTATCTGTCTATATTTATGTGGTTTTATTTCTGGGATCTCAATTCTATTCCATTGATCTATGTGTCTGTTTCTCTGCCAATACCATGCTGTTTTGATTATTGTAGCCCTGTAGTACAAGCTAAAGTCAGGGAGTGTGATATCTCCAGTATTGTTCCTTTTTCTTAAGATTGCTTTGGCTATTCGGGGTCTTTTGTGGTTCCAAACAAATCTGATGATTTTTTTGTTCTATTTCTTTAAAAAACACCATTGGGATTTTGATGGGGATTGCATTAAATCTGTATATTACTTTGAATAATATGGCCATTTTAACTATGTTGATTCTTCCAATCCATGAGCATGGAATGTCTTTCCATTTCTTTGTGTCTTCTTCAATTTCTTTAAAAATGTCTTACAGTTTTCAGCACATAGGTCTTTCACATCTGTGGCTAAGTTTATTCCTAGGTGTTTTACTCTTTTTGCTGCAATTGCGAAAGGAATTCTTTTTGTATTTCTTTTTCTGAAATTTCATTGTCAGTATATAGGAAATCAATGGACTTTTGTATGTTGATTTTGTAGCCAGCAACTTTACTGTATTCGTTGATTGTTCTAATAGGTTTTTGGTGGAGTCTTTAGGGTTTTCTATATATAGCATCACGTCATCTGCAAGGAGTGACAATTTAACTTCTTCATTCCCAATTTGGATGCCTTTTATTTCTTTCTCTTGCCTGATTGCTCTGGTGAGGATTTCCAACACTATGTTGAAAAGCAGAGGTGATAGGGGACAGCCCTGTCGTGTTCCTGAACGTAGAGCAAAGGGCTTCAGTTTTTCACCATTAATTATGAGATTAGGTGAGGATTTGTCATATATGGCCTTTATTATGTTAAGGTATTTTCCTTCTATACCTATTTTATTAAGTGTTTTAATCATAAATGGATGTTGTATCGTGTCAAATGCTTTTCCTGCATCAATTGATATAATCATATGATTTTTGTCCTTTATTTTGTTTATGTGATGTATCACATTGATGGATTTGCGGATGTTGAACCATCCTTGTGCCCCGGGGATGAACCCCACTTGGTCGTGATGAATAATCTTTTTAATGCATTGTTGTATTCGATTTGCTAGAATTTTGTTTAGGATTTTTGCATGTGTATTCATCAGAGATATTGGTCTGTAGTTTTCTTTTTTTGTGTTGTCCTTACCAGGTTTTGGTATCAGGGTAATGTTGGCCTCATAAAATGAGTTAGGGAGTACTGTCTCTTCTTCAATTTTTTGGAAGAGTTTGAGCAGGATTGGTATTAGATCCTCTTTGAAGGTTTGGTAGAATTCACTAGTGAAGCCATCTGGTCCCGGACTTTTGCTTTTGGGAAGGTTTTGGATGACTGATTCAATTTTGTTACTGGTGATCGGTCTGTTTAGATTTTCCAGTTCTTCATGGTTCAGCCTTGGAAGGCTATATGTTTCTAAGAACTTGTCCATTTCTTCTAGGTTATTGAATTTGGTGGCATATAGTCCTTCATAGTATTCTTGGATGATCCTTTGTATTTCTGTGGTGTCCGTGATAACTACAACTTTTTCATATCTGATTTTGTTAATTAGTGTCTTCTCTCTTTTTATCTTAGTGAGTCTAGCCAAGGGTTTGTCAATTTTGTTAATCTTTTCAAAGAACCAGCTCTTTGTCTCATTTATTTTTTTGTATTCTTTTTGTTCTCTAATTCATTTAGTTCTGCTCTGATTTTTGTTATTTCCTGTCTTCTGCTGACCTTGGGTTTCCTTGTTCTTTTTATAGTTCTTTAAGTTGTAACATGAGGTTATTTAGGTGGGATTTTTCTTGTTTTGTGAGCTAGGCCTTTAATGATATACATTTCCCTCTTAAAACTGCTTTCGCTATATCCCAAAAATTTTGGTAGGATGTATTTTCATTGTCATTTGTTCCTATGTATATTTTGATTTCTCCTCTAATTTCTTCTTTGACCAGGTCGTTCTTTAAAAGTATGTTGTTTAATCTCCATGTATTTGTGTTTTTTCCTGCTTTCTTTTTGCAGTTGACATCCAATTTCAAAGCTTTGTGATCAGAGAATATGCTTGGTATGATTTCAATCTTCTTAAATTTGCTGAGGCTGATTTTATGTCCCAATATATGGTCTATCCTTAAGAATGTTCCATGTACACTAGAAAAAAATGTGTCATCTGATGTTTTAGGATGAAGTGCTCTATATATGTCAATTATGTCCATTTCATCTAATGTGTCATTTAGGGCTGCTATTTCGTTGTTTATTTTCTGTTTGGATGATCTATCGATAGCTGTCAATGATGTATTTAAGTCCCCCAGTATAATAATGTTTTGGTCAATTTCTCCCTTTAGTTCTGTTAGTAGTTGCTTGGTATATTTCGTTGCTCCCTGACTGGGGGCATAAATATTGATGACTGTTATGTCTTATTGTTGTATAGTCCCCTTTACCATTATGAAATGTCCATCTTTGTCTCTTGTTACCTTTTTCACCCTGAAGTTTTTTTCATCTGATATCAGTATGGCTACACCTGACTTTCTCTGGATACCATTTGCTTGGAGTGTCAATTTCCACCCTTTCACTTTGAGTCTATGCTTGTCCTTGTAGCTGAGATGTGTCTCTTGGAGACAGCATATGGTTGGGTTTAGTTTTTTGATCCAATCTGCTACTCTGTGCCTTTTTATTGGTGAGTTCAGTCCATTTACATTTAGGGTGATTATTGATATGTGAGGATTTCCTGTCATTCTATCTTTAGTTTTCTGGTAAGGCTGTGTCTCCATTGTTTCTTTGCCTTTTTGTTGTTGTCTATTATTTCTGTGTGGTGGTATTCTATGATGTTTCCCTCTGTTTCTTCTTTTATTACAGTATATATTTCAGTTCTGGATTTTTTTTTGAGTGGTTACCCTTAAGTTTATGTAAAAGAAAGTTTGATATTTAGAGTATTCCATTTTCTTCAGCACGCTTACTTTCTCCATTCCCATATTCCAGTTCAGGCCTTTAGTCTCCCCCTTTTTATGTTTTGGTTGCCACAAATTGTCCCTGTTGATGGTGGTTGAATAGCCTCCTTTAGTATTTCTTGTAGTGCAGGTCATGCATTAGAAAATTCCCTCAGCTTCTGTATGTCTGGAAAGGTCTTTGTTCCTCCTTCATATCTAAAGGATATCTTTGCTGGATATATTATTGTTGGCTCATAATTTCTCTCTTTCAATAGTTTTAATATTTGGTTCCACTCTCTCCTGGCTTGTAGAGTTTCTGCTGAAAAATCTGATGATATTCTAATGGGCTTTCCTTTGTAGGTTACCGTCTTCTTTTCTCTGGCTGCCTTGAGGATTCTTTGTTTGTCGTTGATTTTAGACAGCTTCAATACAATGTGCCTTGGAGAAGGCCTGTTGGGATTGGGGTAATTAGGTGTTCTATTTGCTTCTTGGATTTGAGGATCCAGTTCTTTTCACAAGTTTGGGAAGTTCTCGTTGACTATTTCTTTGAATATACTGTCTGTTCCCTCTCTCTTTCTTCTCCTTCTTCTATGCCCATTATTCTTATATTGCTTTTTCTGATGGAGTCAGAAAGTTCTTGTAGAGTTCTTTCATTTCTTTGAAGTCTCAAGTCTCTTTCTTCTTCCATCCGTGTCATTTCCAGGTTTCTATCTTCGAGGTCACTGATTCTCTCCTCCATCTGGTCAACCCTACTACCTAAGCTGGCTATTTCATTCTTAATTTCTTCTATTCAGTTTTTAATCTCCAGAAATTCTATTTGGTTCTTTTTTAAAATTTCAGTCTCTTTCGTAAAATGCTCATGTTGTTCTTGATTGTGTTTCTGAGTTAGTTAAACTACCTTTCTGTGTTTTCTTGCATCTCGTTGAGTTTTTTCAGAACTGCAATCTTGAATTCTCTGTCATTTAAGTCACATGTTTCCATATCTTTAAGTTCCTTTTCTGGAGACTTTTCACTTTCTTTCTGAGCTGTCTTGTTGCCTAGGTTATTCATGGCAATTACTGATTTATTATTTCTCTTCCAAGACACCTACAGGAGTGGCTTCTGCAACAGGTTGATAGGAAGAGGTCTTTCTTTTGTTTTCCAGTACTTGTGGGTAGAATGTTTTATTTTCTCTCCGACTGCAGTGTTTTATTCTGTCTCACACAGTAGTGCTATGTTTTCTTTGCACTATTCCAGCTTCTCACACAATGGGGAAATTCCCTGGGAGACGGGCTTCTCCTCTGTTAATAGTTCGCCTGGGTCACAGGGAGCAGTGTCCATGTGGGTATGTGGAGAGCTTTTGAAGTTCCAAAGCTCTTCCTGCACCAGATTCAGAGCCCGTATGTTTCAGGAGTTCTGTTTACTCCTGCAGGGATCCACCCAGATAGGTGGGGTCAGGGGTGGGGTGAGTTGTGAGCAGTGGCCCAGAGCAATGGCGGCCACCACCCCCACAGCCAGTCCTGCTTCCACAGTTCCCTCCCCTTTGCCGGAACTAGTTGGGCTGTGAATGTTTGTCTGCGGTCCACAGTTCTCAGAGCAGCAAATATTCTGTTCTTTTGATCTGACACTGCTACTGTTCCGCTTCTAGCACTGGGCAGGTGGGGGCGGGGCGAGCTCTGGGAGGGTATAGAGCAGGCGGCTAGTCTCAGTGCCTAAGGCTTCCTTTCTCTGCTCAGCAGTGAGGGCTTAAACCACCGCTTTCAGCCTTCTTCCCTCAGTCTTCTCTCTGAGGTCTCTGCCGTGAGCGTTGGGTTCTGCCGTGAGCATTGGGTTCAGCCATGTTATATGCTGTTGCCTCAGCCCTGTGGGCCATAAGCAGAGCCCTAGCAGTCCAAGTTCTTCCCTCTACCTCAGCTGTGGTAATTCCGGGATGCAGCGAGCTCGGAGAACTGAGCTAGGTCTGCGTCCTGCACCCGCGCAGTTCCGTCTCCGCACTTCTCCCTTCCCTCCTCCCCCGCTCGCGCAATTCGCCCACCTTTAGGTGAATTCAGTAGTGAGCCTCTTCATCTTGCCTGTCTGCTGTGCAGGGAGTTGTTTGTGGAGTTATTGTTGTTCGATTAGTTGTAAATTCCAGGGGAGATTTACAGAGGCTCACCTCACGCTGCCATTTTAATGACTTAATATAGTTTTTTCCTTTCTTAGATGTGTATACATTTTTTTGGTACCCTCTGTATATGACATACATATATATATATATATATATATATATATATATATATATATAGAGAGAGAGAGAGAGAGAGAGAGAGAGAGAGAGAACCAGGCACATGGTAAGCACTACGCAAGTGTTTGTTATTATTATATTATTGTTAGTTTACTACAACAATGATGATAAAATTAGTTAACGGTTTTGAATAATTTATAAGTATTTCTAAACACTGTTCTAGGTTTATGGATTATCTGATTTTGTCAAGAAAAACCCTCATGAGAAGTGGCTACTGTAATTATTCCTATTTTATAGCTGAGGATACTTAGATTCATTTAGGTTAACATATTTGTCCAAAGACACACAACTTTTTATTTGCTAATAAAAAGCAAAGCTATGATTAGATGAACCTAGGCAGTTTGACCATGTTCTTAACCACTCTGTGACTGTAACGATTATTCCTTTTGTTTGTTAGTGTTCTATGGTGTTTAAATGACTTATACAGAGATTAGACCTTTCTCCTCCACAGTAACACTATTAGTCTGATGCCATGTTCTCTATTTTTAGAGATAAGGAAGTTGAATCTCAAGGAGTTGGTGAGCCTTCTATTAAAAGCAGTCAATTTGAGTTCTGGTCCATTCTTTTCCTATTATGGGTCTTGTGTTTTCCACTTTTATTTTATTCAGCTTTATTCCCGTTTCTCTGATTTTCTTCTCCCTTCTTCCTCCATCCTTCAATCTGGATTTGCAGCATGTGAACAACCAGGAAATGATTTCTTGGGATAGTCACAAAAAAGTCCAGGGTGGTATTAATATAAACTGCAAATGATGAATCTGGTCACCTGAGCCCACAATAAATTTATGCAAATCCCACTGCATTCCATTTAATTTAATAAAATTTTACCCAACACATTCTGTGTGTTAGGTCTTAGGGATTATCAAACAATGTCCAACACACACACGTACACATGTGCCTGTGCATACGAACACACACCAACACCAACACCAACAAAAAAATCAACCAATTTAGGTGCCACAAACCCCTTCAGATGAGAATTAAAGAGAGTCTGAACAGCTAAGATCACTCTACCCATGTCTTCTCTGTCCTTCATAACTTCCCCTTTGTCACTCTTTTTCCAAGAAATAAAAACAAAGGTCAAGATGGGACTATAGGGAAATGGGACGGGAAGTTCCAGAGACCATGGAAAAGTGTGAAAAGGACAGGCTGTTGACCTACATAAACATGGTTCACTGAGTGGAATTTTAGTCCCTTTCACCTCTGCAGGCCAAATGCGGGTGCGTGCTGGAGGGAATGGCATGAAGTCATAAGGGAATGACTTCACCGCATTCTCCACGTAGACGAAGGGCATCTTGCATGTAATAGTGAGCAGCTGTCTTTTTGCTCAAATGACAACATGAAAGGGAGAGCCCTGGACTCTCAGCATTTGCCAACAATGTTTAATGCAGGGTTAGCTGACAGCTGTTCTTCGTCCTGGGTCAGCGTGTTTGAGGAGCAGGGCAGCACCAGTGAGCATAGTCAAATTGGAACATTCAAGAAATAGAAGAGCCTGAAGGCCTTACAGCTAGTGCTCTTTAGAGTTGCATCCTTTCACTTGAATAATGAAGTTTCTTTTGTAATAGACTGAATTACCTGAGTGTTGAAGAATTGTTTTAGAAATGCTGCACCCGGGGTCACAGCGCATCAGATGATTTTGAAGACATCTTTTGTTTGCGTTATCAGTGTTTGTGAAAATTGATTGTGAATGCCTAATTTAGCATGCATGCATTCTCCATGTAGCTTCTTTGTCCAGGAGACAGTTGGTATAAGCTGGTGGGTGGCTGTTAGATGCTTGTAAGGGGTTTCTGGTCGGAGCAGGGAAGTGGGGATCCATTGGTGGGTACTTTCATAATTTCAGTGTTTAGAACAATCCTGAATCTATCTGCTTATTCTTGACAGGAATGAATAACTTTAGATGGTAAAAGACTCCTGTGCCTCCATGAATCGAAATAGTCAAACCGTTAATCTAACTGGGGATACTGAGGTAGGTGAGTTTCTGTAAGACCTTCACTCAGTCTTGATTCTTTAAGTCAGTGGCTATTATATTTTCCCTAGAGATGATGTGTCAGGATGGTTTCCTAGCTAACAGGAAGAAGGCAGCAGCATACAGCTGAATATATAATGTTGAGTCTGGAGACCTTTATTTTAACATTGGCTTTGCCTATAACGCTATGTCACCTTGTGAAAATGGCTGATTATCTCTGATGTTAGCTCCTCATCTGGAAAATGTGGAAGTTGGTGAGATGACCTCCAAGGCCCTGCCTAGCTTTAACATTCTATGATGCCAGGAATATTGTTTGCTGAAAAGTCACTGAGCCGACCTTGGAAATTACTTCATGCCAGTGAATCTCTTTCTTCCTTTTAGTGGAACATGATCAGAAGAATGGTTTCATATTATAAAGCATGAATATGTTTCTTTGGGACCTCTCCTCCACTGCTTTATAGAACCCAAGTGCCGAAATCCATTTGTGTCTGAGACAAGTGCTAAACAGCAAATACTTCCATAGAGTTCACCATTGACATTGAAGCTGCTGTATGAATGCCCCGTTTGGTAACTTATTACTAAGAGGCTGGGGAACTTGAAGAGAAGGTGGGTTTGAGAATCTTGTTCACTTTTGTGATGCTTTTCAAAGCTTCCCTACTGGGAAATCACTTTGATCAGCACACCGAAAAGATCCCTTGGGAGCTATTCCTATATTGTGAAGCCCCAGTGGTATTGTAACGTCTTTTAGAATGATGCTGCTAGGTGGGCACAGTCTCTGAATTTTACCACCCCCACCCCAAGATTATTTTCCATTCATTGAAGCTCTCGACTTGATTCTAGTTGTTCCCTTGGCTGGCTCTGGTCCACTCTCAGACAGTCTCAAGCCTCTTTGGTATTTGGTTAGTTTTGATGGGGTGCCAGGAATTCATTCCAAAAGACTGACACACTTTCATATTTTTCTTCTGTGGCAAAGGGGGTGGGTCAGAAAAATAGAATAAACAATCAATGAGTACTTCATTCACTAATCTCAGAATGCTATTTACCATTCACAGGACTTATTTTCTGGATGACTATGGCGTCTAGCACTGAAAGAATTACATGAATTAGACAGGATTTCTTTGTTCTTGATTTTGGTGATCACATGTCATCAATTTTTCTAAATGCTCAAATTAATATAATTTTTATTCTTGTCTAGAAAGATGATTTGCTTGATGTAAAATAAAGAGGACTTAATTTCTATCATTAGACTACTTCTCACATTAATTTACAAATAGGAAAAATTCTCTTGTTAGACTGCGCCATTGGGTTCTGATTTCAGAAACTGGGAATCCTATGATTACAGGCTTATATCTCAATAGCACAGAAAGAAGATTCAAATGTAGTTTTTAAAAAAAAAAAATAAGAAGTGGTGGGTATAACAACATGGTTTACGTATCTCCATCAGAACCAAAGCAAGAACAGAAAGAGCAAAAGCTCAGTCACTAGGGTAAGCTCCTCCCCTGTGGGTTAGATGATGAGCATGATTGTGTGTTGAGCTTGTTATTAATTGGATTTGCTTGTTTTTGTGTGTCCTTGATCTCCCCACATAGGCCCAGACAGACAGGCAGGGCGTGTATAAGTTTATAGCTCCGGCAGTGCTCAGTGCTGGAGACGGAGGAAGTTTAGAGCATAGGAAAGAGCCCTTGGTGGGGTGTGTGGCGGGGACATCCCATGATGAGGCACACGATAATCGCTAATAACGACACAGTGAAAGGACACAACCCAACCAGTGTCAGACAAATGGGCAGCCACTCAGGGGAGTTGGTTAAAGTTACTGTACTAGAGTGTGGTAGAAATTTCTGCAAAGGCTTCTTTGTGAGGTGCACTTGAAGCAGGCTTTAGAAGAAGAAGAAAGGCCGCACAGCAGAGCCGTGGGTGGGGGCAGGTTCAGAGAGAGACGGGGGAAGCCCAGGCAGGAGCAACCAGTTTGGAGTAGCTGAGCAGAGAGTATGAACTTGGACTCTGAAGGAGGTGAGGGCGTTCAGGGAAGGCTTGGAAGGGCAGAGGAAGATGATGAAATCCTGTGAAGGAGACATGCTTTTAGAGCCAAAATGTAAGATCACGTTAAGAACTAGCAAAATACCTCCTTGTCCTGAGGAAAGTCAGACAAACCTGATAAAATTTCCTTTGTTAGGGTCCTACTCTGTGATACTAAAATCCTAATTCCTCTTTCCTTCCCTCACTTCCTTTCCTGTACCATGCTTAGGGAGCAGAGCCAGCAGCCAGAGGCTGGTCCTAAGGTGGGTTTTGTGGCACTTCAGTCATAGTGACAGTGGCTTCTCCTGCCCTTTCATCTCCGTGTGGGGACTATCAGACATCTGCAGACAGAGTAGCCTGAAGCCACGCTCCTGTTCCCAGGGGCACATCTGCTTGTATGAACTTGCTCGGGAAGAGCTCTTCTGGGACCAACACCCCAGTTCCCATACCTGAACCAGTCCTCTAACCCTCCCCAAAAGGGCGTGTGTCACTTGTACTGACACAAGGAATGTGTTCTTGTCCTTTTGAGCAAACAGTTCTGCACAATGGATGGTGGGGACAGATTTAAAACAATAGTCTGGGATTATGTTGTTTCTCGAACACCTGCCTCCCCAGGGTGAGCTCACTGCTCGTAATGACACACTTCCAGTCCAGTCTGCCCCCGCCCTGCACCACCTTCCCCCTTCCAAATGCTGGGTGGTGTTCACCATCCTTTCTGCTCTGCTGCATCTGGTAACTCACCGCTTTTCATGCTGGTTAGAATTGGATAGTATCCCTTTACAATCGCCAGATAGAACATGTGTAGATCTGTCAGTTGTTAGCCTGCACAATTTTCATTTCTAATTAGACCAGTTTGCTCAAGAACTACAGATAAAACCAACGCGTGCTTCCTCATGCTGTTGCACTTAGTGACAAGGTAGCCTCTATTTTCTACTTTGTAGTTCGTCTTAAAATTCCAACTACAAATGTGAATTACTTTTCTATCTGACTCCTCCGTGCAGGTTATTGTTATGCTAATTCAGGTGTCTGTCTTCCTGGACCTTATAAGTATATAAATCTTGTGTTCTTTTGAACAAATTGGGTGGTTAATCCTTTAATCAGTTATTGAGAGATTGCTACAAGCACAGAGCAAAGGCCGGACCTCTAAGCTCACTTGTTTGAAGGTCATCATTGTTATGCATTTGGTGTTTCTCCTTTGTTTTCCCTTTTTTCTTCTATTAAATAGGAAAGTTGGCCTAATCCTCCAGCAAGCACTTTTCTTTAAAGTGGAAAGATGGAACCAAGAGAGGAGAAGGAGGTGTAATGATTCAAGTAGTAGGTAATGCTGCTGATGGGAGCAGTCTCTCACCCTCCCTCTTTCTTTCCCTCTCCTCCGGCTTCCTTCTTAGGTATTTTCTGAGAAGCGGTATCATCTCCAGCGGGCTGGCTATACTTGTCATTTGGCGTCTCTGTTTTCTTAACTAAGTATTTACTATATGTATTCTGTGGATCACCTTTTATCAGTTTAAGTAAGCTGGTTTTCTTTGATCTATTCCTGGAAAAATTAGTGGAGACTCCATCAATTGCTCAAAAATAATAGGTTAAATTCATTATCATCCATTAAACACATTATTAATAGGTTAAACACATTATCATCCATTGACAGCTGTTTCTGACTATGTTTTTGAATTCATCTGAATGGTTAGTGCTGACAATAGAAGTATGATTTCACAATTTGCCATCAAATCGCCTTTGTGTGGAGGGACAGGCTTGAACCCTGCCCTTATTTGGGTTGATATGGACCTATGGCCAGTCATGCCCCCTGGACATTTGTGCTATATGGTTCTACAGGATGTGTTCAAAGCTGACATATGCTTGCAAGACCCGTGTCCACCTTTCTGATACTCCAGCTGACAAAAGCACGTCATTTCATAGCCTCTCTTCTAGCCAGGCCTCATTCTCAATAGAGCCCAGGGAGGACCTTTTTAGGGGTGCTTGGCAGCAAAAGCCCCGTGTGGAAATGGCATCCAGGGGCATTTGAAAACAAGGTGCAGAAATTGGAGAGAGTGATGGAAATCAAGATCCTGACCTCAAAGCAGGAAACATTCTCTTTGAACCTTCTCCCATGGAATAGGGTCAGGATCCAAGTCAGAATTTAAAGTGCCTGTGTGTTGCCAAAAAATTACTGTTCTTGGTATCAACACAGGAAAGAATTCAAGGATGCACCAAATGAACCAAAAAAGTGGTGAATTTATTAAAAGAAAAGAAGATACTACACTCCCCAAATGGTGGAAGTAGACAGGCCAGGAGAAGACCAACTGCTCCGAAGAACAAAGAGGCTTAGGAGTTTATTCTAAAACGAGGGCATGAAATATTCAAGTTTTAGGAGTAGCGTTATAGGCATTCCTCGGTGGGTCCTTACTGACCACTTTCCATCGGGAAGTGGGATTTTTGTCTTATTTGGCTCGTCAGAACTGTCATGGTGACACAGGGAGTGGAGATTTTCCCCAACCGCAATGCTAATAATATTGTCATCCATTATAATTAGCTAAAGTTCACCTTGAGGGGCAAGATGGCATCCTGGATCTGCTCTCAGCCACTGAAATCTAGTTCTGGCTGGTCTGGTAGCTGTACCTTTTCTTAAGAATGATCTCAGCTCCTTCCTTTGTTTTCTGCACTTCCTCCTTCCCTTCCTCCCCCCTTTCTCTCCATGGTCCTATTCTTTCTACCTATGGCAAAATACGGAAGTCACAAACAAATGATGTTTTAAATCTTTGTGGCCGTGAGCGTTTGTAATTTTTCTTCTTTTTAAAAGTTATTATCGAAAATCTTAATTGCCTTGGCTGGTGTTCTTCCAGTGGCTCTTGTCACTCATACTGGACCAGCTGATATGATAACAGCTCTTCCTTTTCAGGACTTTCGTTGAGCAGATACAGGTGTCTATAAATGTTGGACCTCGAAGTTGTGTAACTGAGGAAGACAACTTAGAAAACAAAACTAGCAGTTCCCCATATTGAAAAATTAAGTCGGACGTCATCAAAATGGCGGCGTGAGGTGAGCCTCTGTAAATCTCCCCTGGAATTTACAATGAATCGAACAACAAAAACTCCACAAAGGACTCCATGCACAGCAGACAGGCAAGACGAAGAGACCGACTACCAAAGTCACCTACAGGTGGAAGATTCGCGCGAGTGGGAGGAGGAGGGAAGGGAGAAGTACGGAGAGGGAGCCGCGCAGGCGCAGGACGCAGACCCAGCTCAGTGCTCCGAGCTCGCTGCTTCCCGGAACTACCGCAGCTGTGGGAGAGGGAAGAACTTGGACTGCTAGGGCTCCGCTTATGGCCCACAGGGCTGAGGGGGCAGCATATAAGACGGCTGAACAGCACTCACGGCATAGACCTTGGAGAAAAGACTGAGGGAAAAAGGCTGAAAACGGTGGTTTAAGCCCTCACTGCCGAGCAGAGAATGGAAGCCTTAGGCACTGAGACTAGCCGCCCCCTCCGTCCCCTCCCAGAGCTTGCCCCGCCCCCACCTGCCCGGTGCTAGAAACAGAAAAGTAGCAGTGTCAGATCAAAAGAACAGAATATTTGCTGCTCTGAGAGGTGTGGACCACAGACACAAATTCACAGCCCAACTAGTTCCGGCAAAGGGGAGGGAGCTATGGAAGCAGGACCGGCTGTGGTGGTGGTTGCCGCCATTGCTCTGGGCCACCTCTCACAACTCACCCCACCCTGGCCCCACCTATCTGGGCGGATCCCTGCAAGAGTAAACAGAACTGCTGAAACCTACGGGTTCTGAATCTGGTGCAGGAAGAGCTTTGGAACTTCAAAAGCTCTCTGCATACCCACACGGACACTGCGTCCTGTGACCCAGGCAAACTATTCACAGAGGAGAAGCCCATCTCCCAGGGAATCCCACCATTGTGTGAGAAGCTGGAATAGTGCAAAGAAAACATAGCACTACCATGTGAGAGAGAAACAAAGGCTACAGTCGAAGAGAAAATAAACATTCTACCCACAAGTACTGGAAAACAAAAGAAAGACCTCTTCCAATCAACCTGTTGCAGAAGCCACTCCTGTAGATGTCTAGGAAGAGAAATAATAAATCAGTAATTGCCATGAATAACCGAGGCAACAAGACAGCTCAGAAAGAAAGTGAAAAGTCTCCAGAAAAGAAACTGAAAGATATGGAAATATGTGACTTAAATGACAGAGAATTCAAGATTGCAGTTCTGAAAAAACTCAACGAGATGCAAGAAAACACAGAAAGGCAGTTTAATGAACTCAGAAACACAATCGAAGAACAACATGAACATTTTACGAAAGAGATTGAAATTTTAAAAAAGAATCAAATAGAATTTCTGGAGATTAAGAATTCAATAGAAGAAATTAAGAATGAAATAGACAGCTTAGGTAGTAGTGTTGACCAGATGGAGGAAAGAATCAGTGACATCGAAGATAGAAACCTGGAAATTACATGGATGGAAGAAAAAAGAGACTTAAAAGAAATGAAAGAACTAACTCTACAAGAACTTTCTGACTCCATCAGAAAGAGCAATATAATAATAATGGGCATACCAGAAGGAGAAGAAAGAGAGAAGGGAACAGAGAATATATTCAAACAAATTGTCGATGAGAACTTCCCAAACTTGTGGAAAGAACTGGATCCTCGAATCCAAGAAGCAAATAGAACACCTAATTACCTCAATCCCAACAGGCTTTCTCCAAGACACATTGTATTGAAGCTGTCTGAAATCAACAACAAACAAAGAATCCTCAAGGCAGCCAGAGAAAAGACGGTAACCTACAAAGGAAAGCCCATTAGAATATCATCAGATTTTTCAGCAGAAACTCTACAAGCCAGGAGGGAGTGGAACCAAATATTCAAACTATTGAAAGAGAGAAATTATGAGACAACAATAATGTATCCAGCAAAGATATCCTTTAGATATGAAGGAGGAACAAAGACCTTTCCAGACATGCAGAAGCTGAGGGAATTTTCTAATACATGACCTGCACTACAAGAAAAACTAAAGGAAGCTATCGACCACCATCAACAGGGACAATTTGTGGCAACCAAAACATAAAAAGGGGGAGAGTAAAGGCCTGAACCAGAACATGGGAATGGAGAAAGTAAGCGTGCTGAAAAAAATGGAATACTCCAAATGTCAAACTTTCTTTTACGTAAACTTAAGGGTAACCACTCAAAAAAAATCCAGAACTGAAATATATACTGTAATAAAAGAAGAAACAGAGGGAAACATCATAGAATACCACCACACAGAAATAATAGACAACAACATAAAGGCAAAGAAACAATGGAGACACAGCCTTACCAGAAAACTAAAGATAGAATGACAGGAAATCCTCACATATCAATAATCACCCTAAATGTAAATGGACTGAACTCACCAATAAAAAGGCACAGAGTAGCAGATTGGATCAAAAAACTAAACCCAGCCATATGCTGTCTCCAAGAGACACGTCTCAGCTACAAGGACAAGCATAGACTCAAAGTGAAAGGCTGGAAATTGACACTCCAAGCAAATGGTACCCAGAGAAAATCAGGTGTAGCCATACTGATATCAGATGAAACAGACTTCAGGGTGAAAAAGGTAACAAGAGACAAAGGATGGACATTTCATAATGATGAAGGGGACTATAAAACAAGAAGACATAACAGTCATCAATATTTATGCCCCCAATTAGGGAGCACCGAAATATACCAAGCAACTACTAACAGAACTAAAGGGAGAAATTGACCAAAACATTATTATACTGGGGGACTTAAATACATCATTGACAGCTATCGATAGATCATCCAAACAGAAAATAAATAACAAAATCGCAGCCCTAAATGACACATTAGATGAAATGGACATAATTGCCATATATAGAGCACTTCATCCTAAAACATCAGACTACACATTTTTTTCTAGTATACATGGAACATTCTCAAGGATAGATCATATATTGGGACATAGAATCAGCCTCAGCATATTTAAGAAGATTGAAATCATACCAAGCATATTCTCTGATCACAAGGCTTTGAAATTGGATATCAACTGCAAAAAGAAAGCAGGAAAAAACACAAATGCATGGAGATTAAACAACATACTTCTAAAGAACGACCGGGTCAAAGCAGAAATTAGAGGAGAGCTCAAAACACACATAGAAACAAATGACAATGAAAATACATACTACCAAAATATTGGGGATGTAGCGAAAGCAGTTTTAAGACGGAAATTTATATCATTACAGGCCTATCTCAAGAAACAAGAAAAATCCTAAATAAGTAACCTCATGTTACACCTTAAAGAACTAGAAAAAGAACAAGTGAAACCCAAGGTCAGCAGAAGAAAGGAAATAACAAAAATTAGAGCAGAACTAAATGAAATAGAGAACAAAAAGACAATAGAAAAAAATTAATGTGACAAAGAGCTGGTTCTTTGAAAAGATTAACAAAATTGACAAACCCTTGGCTAGACTCATGAAGATAAAAAGAGAGAAGACACTAATTAACAAAATCAGAAATGAAAAAGGGGAAGTTATCACGGACACCACAGAAATACAAAGGATCATTAAAAAATACTGTGAAGGACTATATGCCACCAAATTCGAAAACCTAGAAGAAATGGACAAGTTCTTAGAAACATATAGCCTTTCTAGGCTGAACCATGAAGAACTGGAAAATCTAAACAACCAATCACCAATAACAAAGTTGAATCAGTCATTCAAAACATTTCCAAAAGCAAAAGTCCGGGACCAGATGGTTTCACTAGTGAATTGTACCAAACCTTCAAAGAGGATCTAATATCAGTGCTGCTCAAACTCTTCCAAAAAATTGAAGAAGAGACAGTACTGCCCAAGTCATTTTATGAGGTCAACATTATCCTGATACCCAACCTGGTAAGGACAACACAAAAGGAAAACTAAAGACTAATATCTCTCATGAATACAGATGCAAAAATCCTAAACAAAATTCTAGCAAATCGAATACAACAATGCATTACAAAGATTACTCATCACGACCAAGTGGGGTTCATCCCCGGGGCACAAGGATGGTTCAACATCCGGAAATCCATCAATGTGATACATCACATAAACAAAATAAAGGACAAAAATCATATGATTATATCAATTGATGCAGGAAAAGCATTTGACACGATACAACATCCATTTATGATTAAAACACAAAAAAATAGGTATAGAAGGAAAATGCCTTAACATAATAAAGGCCATATATGACAAATCCTCACCTAATCTCATAATTAATGGTGAAAAACTGAAGCCCTTTGCTCTACATTCAGGAACACGACAGGGATGTCCCCTATCACCTCTGCTTTTCAACATAGTGTTGGAAGTCCTTGCCAGAGCAATCAGGCAAAGGAAAGAAATAAAAGGCATCCAAATTGGGAATGAAGAAGTTAAATTGTCACTCCTTGCAGATGACTTGATGCTATATATAGAAAACCCTAAAGACTCCACCAAAAAGCTATCAGAAACAATTAACGAAAACAGTAAAGTTGCTGGCTACAAAATCAACGTACAAAAGTCCATTGCATTCCTATATACTGACAATGAAATCTCAGAAAAAGAAATACAAAACAGGAATTCCTTTTGCAATTGCAGCAAAAAGAATAAAATACCTAGAAATAAACTTAACCAAGGATGTGAAAGACCTATATGCTGAAAACAATAAGACATTTTTAAAAGAAATTGAAGAAGACACAAAGAAATGGAAAGACATTCCATGCTCATGGATTGGAAGAATCAACATAGTTAAAATGGCCATATTACCCAAAGCAATATACGTATTTAATGCAATCCCCATCAAAATCCAATGGCGTTTTTTAAAGAAATATAACAAAAAGTCATTGGATATGTTTGGAACCACAAAAGACCCCGAATAGCCAAAGCAATGTTAAGAAAAAAGAACAACACTAGAGGTATCACACTCCCTGACTTTAGCTTGTACTACAGGGATACATTAATCAAAACAGCATGGTATTGGCAGAAAAACAGACACATAGACCAATAGAATAGAATTGAGAACCCAGAAATAAAACTACATAAATATGGACAGATAATTTTTGACAAAGAATCAAAACACATACACTGGAGAAAAGACAGCCTCTTCAATAAATGGTGCTGGGAGAATTGGATAGCCACACGCAAAAGAATGAAACTGGACTGCTATCTGTCACCATGTACCAAAATTAATTCAAAATGGATCAAAGACTTAAGCATAAGACCTGACACAATAAACTGCATAGAAGAAACATAGTTACTAAACTTATGGACCTTGGGTTCAAAGAGCATTTTATGAATTTGACTCCAAAGGCAAGGGAATTAAAAGCTGAAATAAACGAATGGGACTTTGTGAAACTTAAAAGCTCCTGCACAGCAAAAGAAACCATCGACAAAATAAAGAGGCCACCAACTGAATGGGAGAAGATTTTTGCAAACAGTGCTTCCGATAAGGGGCTAATATTCAAAATATACAAGGAACTCATGAAACTCAACAACAAGAAAAACAAACAACCCAATTGAAAAATGGGCAGACAACCTGAAGAGATATTTCTCCAAAGAGGACGTACAAATGGCAAATAGACATATGAAAAAATGCTCAACATCACTAAACATCAGAGAAATGCAAATAAAAACCACAATGAGATATCACCTCACCCCAGTCAGAATGGCTATCATCAGCAAACAAATAGTAACAAGTGTTGGAGAGGCTGTGGAGAAAAAGGAACCTTCATACACTGTTGGTGGGAACGCAGAGTGGTGCAGCCATTATGGAAGGCAGTGTGGAGGTTCCTCAAAAAATTACAAATAGAATTGCCATATGACCCAGCAATCCCTCTCCTGGGTATCTACCCAAAAAACCTGAAAACATTTATACATAAAGACACGTGTGCTCCAATGTTCATTGCAGCTTTGTTTACGGTGGCCAAGACATGGAAACAACCAAAATGTCCTTCGATAGATGAATGGATAAAGAAGTTGTGGTATATATACACAATGGAATACTATTTGGTGGTAAGAAAAGATGATATAGGAACATTTGTGACAACATGGATGGATCCTGAGAGTATAATGCTAAGCGAAATAAGTCAGACAGAAAAAGCAGAGAACCATATGATTTCACTGATATGTGGTATATAAACTGAAAACAACAAAAGAACAAGACAAACAAATGAGAAACAAAAACTCATAGACACAGACAACAGTTTAGTGGTTACCAGAGGGTAAGGGGGGTGGGGGATAGAAGATGAGGGTAAAGGGGATCAAATATATGGTGATGGAAGGAGACTGACTCTGGGTGGTGAACACACAATGGGATTTATAGATGATGTAATACAGAATTGTACACCTGAAATCTAGGTAATTTTACTAACAATTGTCACCACAATAAATAAAAAAAGGTAAAAAAAATAAACTGTATTAAAATTGTAATATTCAATATATACAAATAACAAAAGATGAATACAAGTCCCGTGTGACTTCTACAATTAAAAGAGGTGCTCAAAGTGGTTACCATCAGCGTTCAGACACTTCTGATTACAGCTAACTACTGCTTCAGCAACGTTGACCAAAGTGTCCACTTGAATACATTTTTTGTCACCCCCAATATATATATTTATATATATACCAAAAAAATAACATAATATAAAAATGAAATATAATTCCATTGAAGTAATTTCTGCCATTAAGATACACACGCGCGTGCGCACACACGGCAGAAATTATTATAATTATCGTCTGAATACAGAATCATGGCATAGAGCTCTCCCCACCCTAGAACGACTAGTCCTAGCTCAGCCCTCTCATGCCGACTCATGTCTTCATGTCAAACACAATATTTTCTTATTGCAAAATTTCCCCTCTGCCCTCACATCCATCAGAATCATGCTCCTTCCTTTCTAGGCTAAGGAGAGGGTGAGGCCTAGGGAAGAAGGTGTGGCATTGGAAGCTTTCTGCATCTTCCAGGTGATAACTACCAACAATTCTGCAATGTTTTCCAATACCAACAACTAGTTCTCAGATTCTACAGATACCGACTGGATGTCCAACAAATACATTCAATTCAATCCTCACACTATCTACCTTGAGTTAGTATCAGATCCCACAAGTTAAAGGGGCTCAGTCCCACAAAACTGTCCCCACTTCAAGGCCAGTTGCAAGTCCTGAGCTACCTGTACTCTTGACCAATTACTACAAATCAAGTTTTCCCTCAATGTCCTCTACAGTTTGGATAATTTTCTGGAACAGTTCACAGAACTCAGGAAATACTTTGCTTATGTTTGCTGGTGTATTATTAAGGGTACAACTAAGGAACAGTCAAATGCAGTAGATGAATAGAGCAAGGTATGGGGGTGGGGGTGGCATGGAGCTGCCAGGTCCTCTCTAGGCATGTCACCCTCCCAGTACCTTGATCTGTTCATCAAACCAGAAATTAAATGATGACCAAATATACAATCAGGGACCAATGGGAGAAACCTGAGCAGCATTACCAAAACGTGTTCCCACAAAATATCATCCCATGGGAAGCTCTCCAAAAAAGAGAGTCTGTGGAACAGAGAAATGATGCATGTTTGTGCTGGCCTCATAGATGTTCACATTAACATATTATAGGCTCTGAGAAGTAATGAAATTTGCATAACTTACCCAAAGATTCCCAGACTAAACTGACTATGGAATCTTTATTTCTCATTAACACTTCTTAAGGGAACAGAGTCTAGGAAATCTTAATCTGGAAGATGCCTCTGTCCCTCCAGGGAACACACGCCCTTTTCTAAAAGTTCCACACATTATTGAACATAAAAAAGGTGACCTGATGATATTTCAGGACCCGGATGATAGAAATAGAGTAGTCAGAATAGCCAAGCAGAGAAAGTGTCTCAAGAGCACACAGCCTTGCAGAGAATTACATCACAAGGTGGTCATGATTATTGTTCACCAAATATTTCAGACACACAGTAGGACAGCACTTCTCGGCCCTCTTAATGTTGGGTTAAGTCATATGACTTGCTCTCGCCAATTAAATATTCTTATTGCAAAAGTGGAAGTGTCATGAGGCTCTTCCAGAAAGAAGTTTTAAAAGCTGGTATGTAAGTGACCACACTCTACTCCCATTAGTGAGGAGCCTATGTTGAGACAGAGCCCCCATCAGCCAGGTCCTTATGGACTACAATGAGCAGAGTCCCTTTATGATCACATGTAACCAGAGAGAAATAAATCTTTGTAAATGTAAGCCAGTGAGATGTGGGTGTTGTTTATAGCACAGATTAAATAAACTACGCAAATACGTACCATCCTTTTGACAACCTACTTTATTCCATTTTTACCTCGACCTGTCTCAGTGCCTATTTCTCTCCACCCCCACTTTAAGCCTGAGGTTCCGTCACTAACTGTGGACTGAGTTCACCCAAAACAAAATTGCTCTTTATAAAAATGTGCAGAAGAGAATCTTTGAATACGCAAAAACTCCCCACTCTCCATTCAAGGCTTCTCCCACTGTGTAGGGTGAATTAGCCTCAATAGTTTAGAAAGATTCATGTCTAATTTTATTGAAAAGGGAAATCAGTGCATTCCCTTTGTACATGGTGCGACTGAATAATTCATTGAAAGCTTCATTATCTATAATTGTGATAACACACACTTTAAAATAAAGTATTGCACATATCAAATATCCCTGATACATTTTCAAGCAAATATGTGCACATATGTAATCAGCTGTGGTAATCAACTGCACATCAACAAAGAGTCGGAGTGTTTTAGGGGCGTAAAGATGCTGTTACAGTGAACAATCATTGGCAGTGTGGCTTATTTTAATAGACACATCACTTTAAAATAAGTCTTCACCATCTGCTGCAGCCTCTAATTACAAATGCAACAAGAACATAATTCACAATTGCATCATTAAAAAGTAAGACATAAGGGGTTTAATGCATGCCTATGTCCTTTTTTAATGCAGCAGACGTCTGTTCATCTTCTCTTGTGTTTCAGGCACAAAATTGGTGCTAAAACTTTCTTTCTTCCATGTTGAAATTTCCCAGAGAGCAGTGTTTCGGGAGACAACAGAAAATCCAGATAAGGATGCTAGTTTTCAAAAATATTCATAGGCTGTAATCCTATTTATATGAGATTGACCTGTTAACATTGCTTTTCAAAGGCGGGGGGGGGGGGGGAAACTATCTTCAAACAATTTAGAAATGAAAATAAGAATAAAATAAGAAAAAAATCTATTCAAAAAGAAGTAGAGATAAGGCAATTTAATCTGACCAATATAAATATTTTGGAAATTCACCTTTAGTTTCAGTGAGTGTCCATAATAAACATTTCTAAATGTTGTGCAAAACTAGCTTGATGAGCCAGACCTCTGCTAGATGCATAATTAATGTAAGAACGCATAGTACTAAAGCATTTTGTTTCAGGTCAATTCTCCATTTTTCCTGCCTGATCAAACACTACTTATTCAAAGAAGAAAAGAGATGCCATAGCATAAACTGTTAATTTAGAAACCTAGATCTGCAATACTGATACGTGGCCTAAAATAGGGTATCACTACCAGATGGATAGGTCATGGTTATGACCCTGAGGTCTAAATAGCAATGTAATCAAATAAAAAGTCTAATCCACTCAATTATGGCTTTAAATATAAAATCATTATCAAACCCTTTTATTAAAACAAATAAATAAATAAACAAATAAATAAATATTCAACTTTATTACTAATCATTATAGGAAACTCAGTAGAACCAGGTAGAAAGAAAAAGCCAAATTATATATACATACATATAAATATATCCATATGATTCCCTTAGTAATTCCTAATTCTCAACAAATAGCACTAATAGCTTAATCCAATTCCAGGAGATTTTGTCGTCAACCAGTATCATCACCACAATAGTTGCTATTTTTTTTTAATAAAATATGTGACTATTTTCTAAGCTAGCAGAGAGAACAATATTCATTGTCTTCCTGGTGTGGTACCATAACATGTACAAACCGGTATGATTTCCCCAGGTAGTCTGTTTCATAGAATATCAACAGGTGGCATATATTTAATTCTCCTGTACTCCTTGTGTTTGAAATACAAGACAATTATTCTTCCCACAAAGTTATATTTAAAAAATATGAAGAGTGAAACTTTATTGCTATCTTACACCATACATAAAAATTAACTCAAAATGGATTAAAGACTTGAATGAAACTATAAAACTCCTAGACAAAAACATATGTGGTAAGCTCCTTGACATTGGTCTTGGCAATTATTTTCTGGATGTCACACCAAAAGCAACAGCAACAAAAACAACAATAAACAAGTGGAACGACATCAAACTTAAAAGCTTCTGCACAGCAAAGGAAACCATCAACAAAATAAAAGGCAAACTACTGAATGGGAGAAAATATTTGCAAATCATGTATCTGATAAAGCGTGACTATCCAAAATATATAAAGAACTCATACAACCAATAGCAAAAAACAGCCTGATTTTTAAAACTGGGCAGAGGATCTGAATAGATTTTCCCAAAGAGGACATACAGATGGCCAACAGGCACATGGGAAGATGCTCAGCATCAATAATCTATAGGGAAATGCAAGTCAAACCCACAATGAGCTATGACCCCACACCTGTCAGAATGGCTACTATCGAAAACATACGAGAAAATAAGTGCTGGCAAGGATGTGAAGAAAGGGAACCATTTTGCACTGCTGGTCAGACTGTAAATTGGTGCAGCCACTATAAAAACAGTATGGAGTTTCCTCAAAAAATTAAAAATAGAACTACCATAGTATCTAGCAATCCCACTTCTGGGTAGTTTCCAAAGAAAACAAAAACACTAACTCAAAAAGATTTTTGCACCCACATGTTCATTGCAGCATTATTTAACATAGCCAAGATCTGGAAAGAGCCAAGGTGTCCATCAATGAATAAAGAAAATGTGGTATATATAATGAAATATTTTTTTAAAAGAAAGAAATTTTGCCACTTGCAACAACATGAATGGAGCTGGAGGTTTTATGGTAATTGAAAAAGGTCAGACAGATAAAGACAAAAACTGTGTGATCTCACTTTTATGTGGAATCTAAAAAATAATAATAATAAATTATAACAATTTAAAAGTAAAAGAAAAACTAAGCACATAGGCTACAGAGAACAGATTGGTGGTTGAGGAGGCAGGGGGTGGGGGTAGGCAAAGTGGGTGAGGGGTTCAAACTTATAGTTATACAATGAATGAGTCATGGGGATGTAATATATGGCATGGCAACTATAGTTGATAATGCTGTATTGTATATTTGAAAGTTGCTAAGAGCACAGATCTTAAAAGCTCTCATCACAAAAAAAAAAAAATTTTTTTCAGTAACTATTGTATGGTAAAAGAAGAAAAACTGAAAGAAAAAAGAAATATGCTATATCATTTATACTTAACATCAGACCAAGATGTAGTGAACAATAACTTAGAATTTCTAGTGCTTCAGTGTGAAAAATCCAGTAATGTCAACTACCACTGATGGTTTATAACTTTTCTGAGAGGTTAGCTTAGGGTGCACTCACTGTTATTTTCAATCTCCCAGCATTTCCCGGGATTTCAATGAACTCAATGACTTGGAAACAACCCTAGAATTTCCTCTCAAGCCCTCTTTAATCAACAGCATCCTTCTACTTACTAGATATCTTTTCTTCTTTCTTTTTGAATGCCATGGTTTCCTTCTTACAGTTATTGCTTCATATATGATGCCCACACACTAGAAGCAGAAAAGTCAGTGACCCTTCCATTAATCAAGGGAGGTCAACCTCAACCTACTGTTGACAGCCGCCATCTTGTTTCCATTCACACTAATGACTTTTCCCATCCTGATCAGAGTTACTGCCTATCCTCTGGGATACTCTACGGGTCCTTCCTTCCCATTCAGTCTCCCACTCCAACTTTATGGTACAACCCTTTATTACAAACTTGTAGCCCTAGCAATCACAATCAGTCATCTAATTTTCTGCATCTTTCTTTTATTACATATGAGGCTCTCGTCAAAGATTCTTTGCCTGCATGGCCCATATGTTTTCTCTCATAAAACTAACAGTTACATTTTTGGTATCACAATAGATCATTTTTATTTCTTCAATCCTTAGATTTTTCCCCCTATGGAATGACCACTTCTATTATTCCAGATTTAAAACAATGATCCTTAATAGCCATTACAATGACCATTTTATTCACAGAATTCCACATACATAAAACTAATTCCCAAAAGGTATTGGAGCTACAAAACCTAGGTCAAAAGAACACCAATTTTTAGAACATTTAAACAAAACTAAAAGTTTTAATAGTGAGATACAAAGTAACTTCTCAACAAGGCCTTATCATTCTATTTTCCAAACAGCATCATTTTACTGTACTACCAATGAGCAAAACAGAATTTTTAAAATGTCATAGAGTCATAGAAATATGGGCCCAAACGGGTATTCCAGAGAGAAAAACTCCTAATTCATCTTTGTGTTTTCAGTCAGAAAGGAATGCACTTAAACCACTTTAGAATGATAGCTCTCTACTACACCTTCTTCCAGAAACTTCAGAGAGGGCTCCCCAGCTTCTCCCACCACACACACACACACACACACACACACACACACACACACACACACATTCCAGTACACTCTACTCTCCCACCTCACTCCCCCACACCACCCTGCTCTTCTGGTAATGCATTCCAGGGCCCCCCAACCCCTTTTGGACAGGAAGTTCTTTCTAAACTCCCTGCTGTATTCTCAGATCTTTCTTTTTCTATCAGTGAAAAAGGAGAACAGCTGTCCATTCTTCACTACAATAAATCGCCTTTCCGGTACTTTAAGATTTATTGACTAAGCTCCCTGAGCCGTATCTTCCCTTGATTAAATAATATAAATGCTTTTATCTTGTCCTTATTTTTATTTCGCTGATATTATTTGGTCAGCATCAATCCTTTTCCTTAGAAATTTTATAAAAATATTTTTAAATCAGGTTTTTTTTAGCCATATCTAATTTTAACAGTTATGGTTTCTGCCATTTTGAATTTTCTTTACTTCCATAAAGTTCAATTTTCCCAGATCAAATTTTGCATGTCAAAATTTTGTCAAGAAGATTTAATTTTGCCATCAATTTTTAGCCAATAACAAATTCTACCATGAGCCATTTTAGTCGTCAGTTTTATTTTGTTGTGATCAGTTCTACTAGTCATAGCCATTATGAATTTGATAACAGAAAGATAGCTTGTATTTATTTTGTAGCTAACCCATGAGGAAATTGTCAGCAGTTTTTCTGAGACAGAAATTAAAGCAAAAGGTGGGATATAAAAACAAGGGTGTCAGGAGGCAAGAGGAGCAACCCACAAGGAGGTAGAAACAAAGATCCACACTGAGTGAAACCAAGAGAGAAGCCACAGCAGTTTTATTGCATTAACAGTTCAGTGCATGGTACTGGCAGAATGTTCTCCAGCCAAAATGGTGGAATCTAAATACAGCTTTGTTACAGTTTTTCAGTTACTGTCCAGTTTCATAAAATTATATTTTAAGTTAGAAGGATTGAACCTGAATGTCATACTCCCCTAATGGTTTGATCAGTGCTCTGTGAAAAGGAGAGGTTAGCCACGATTTGTTCAGTCATCTGTTTATTCACTCATTCACTAAATAAATATGGACACTCAGCTCTCAGTGTGCCAGGTACAGTGCTGTATTACAGATGTGCGGGTACGTGAGACAACACAAGCCCCTGGCTGTTCTCATGAGCAAGAAGACCATATGTGTGACTAATAAGTAAGATGTATGCCAACCATGATCCATGCTTTGAAGGAAAAATACAGTGCTAAGGCAGAGTCAATGGGAGGTAAAGCCCCTGGGAGGAAGTGAAATTGGAGTGTAAACCTGAAAGGTAAGACACACAGAGCTAGGAAATGAGCACCACAGACAGATGCAATAGAGAGTCAGGGGAGGGCTTGGGCGCTTAAGGAATGGAAAGGAGGTGGGCATGTTCGGAGGTTAGTGAGCAAGTGACATATTCCAAAATAAGATAGCATCTTCTGACAAGCATAAATTAGTAAGCAAACAAAAATATTTATTTTCACCAAAATTAAAATCTAAATGTTTGAGATAAATATTAGAATACTGAGGTCAGAAACATTAATTCCACCATTCTGCTTGCCACCAAACTGGTTTTCAAATCATCTTAAGTACTCAAAACCATATATATATACACACACATATATATGTATGCAAGTCGTATTTCATATTAACAAGTCTAAGATTACATTTTTTAATCTGCTTGAGGGATAATTGGAGGTCTGCTCTTGCTCCAAGTTCCTGAAACGGAATTTTTCCCCATTGGTTTAACCCAGTATGCAAAGCCCTGAGGAATATTTCAGCAACAAAGACCTTCGCCATCAAACACAGGAAGAAAACTAACTTCATTTCCTCCTGTTCCTTCCTGCCACAAATCTATCTTCGTATCAGAAGATAAACTGACCCCCAAACACAGGTGTAATTCAATATTCTATTTCAAATGCCATCTGATTTGAAACCCAAGTAATTAACAGCTCACTAGGGACCCTATTGAAATAGAACCAACTTTGATCCTATTCCCAAATCCCTTGCTAAATGGATGGGCAACTCAAACGCCTGTGTTTTTGCATTGATTGCAATGCATAACTATATCAGAAAACTGTTGGGTGCAAGAGAGTAGGTAACAAGGAGGGTGTGTTTTTCAGCTTGATTATTAGAGGGGCTAATTTGAGTGTGGAGGGAGGATAAATATTGACATGCACAATTATGCTCCATCCTGATCTAAGTTAATATCTTGGCTGTCTGGCATCGCGGAAGAACAGAGAGGCACATGAGTGAGATGTGATGCATCTTAACTTCAAGGAACAAACCTCTGGTTCTCCTATGACGCTGCAAAGAAGGACCATATTTTATTGCTAACATTTCCATATGCAAAGAATGGCCCTCTGGTCCAGTGGGTGATTATACAAAAACTACATGTATAGTTTTCAGTAACTTGTTCCTCTTCTGTTCCAATACTTTGATTATCGATAGTCATTTACACCGTGTAGTCTGAACAACACATCAGCTTCAATTTTATAAAAGTCTCTTGGATATGGCCAAAGGGTCACTGATGGGTCACTTTAAAATAGGTAACTTGGAGGCATAAGTGATAGCCATTGGTACATATAATACAATTACAGTGGCCACAAAAGTGGTCAAACTCCCACTTTTGGCCATGCATCGTGCTCCTGATCCCAGAATGCATTCCGCCCAGCTCTGCTCTTTAGCACTGCTTCAAGGTACCTCCCGGGTAGAGCAGCAGGACCAGAGTCAGGAAACTAGTTTTCGGCCTCAGCTCATGCACTTCCTGGTCTGTCACTTTGCCCTCCCTGAGCCTCACTTTCTTCTGCTACAAAATGGAGATTATAAACTCTACACCCCCCCAAAAAGCCATTGTGAGGGTGAATTGAAATTTGAAAAAATATAAAGTATTTTTAAACAATGAAGTTCTACATAAGTATAGTACATAACTATTATCAATTATTGTTTATTAAATACCTACAAACTGCCAAGCACTGAGCTAGATCCATTACAAACATTTTCTTCAATCCCCACGCAACGTGAAGTGTAAGTACCACTCGACTTTCCAGAGAAGGAAATGGATGCACAGAGAGGAGAAATATCTTGCCTGAGGTCCAGCTGGAATAAAAATCCCTATCAGCTGTGGCAAAATATTGTCAGAGATTATACGGCAAAAGATAAATTCATTTAGAAACACCTACTGTCTTCCTTTTTTTTTTTAAGTTCCTGGAAATAATCTGCAAATGTTGCATATATATGATCACAATGTATGTATACAAAATAAATGCACATCTGTAATAAATACATTATGTTACCAATCACACATAAACAAAGTAAAATTGGTACCCACGGAGTGAAAAGTCATTGAGTAAACCAGCATTTCACTGGGCTTCTAGAATCCATAGAACTCCATTAAGGAAAATTAGCATGTGCCAAGGTGGAGAAGGTGAGCTACTGGGGTTGTAAATTTCCCTGAGGTGTCAAAGGGACAGCAACACCTGGATGAAATATGGTACCTTCCCACCTGCTGGGGATATTCATGACTTTCCAAATGGCCTTAGACCTTTCAAGGCACAACTGAACTGGGTGACGACTTCTGCCCACTTGTTTCCATGAACCCTACAGAGTTTAACAACTTGCTATACTTTCAGAATTCTCAGGGTCTAAGAGAAGTTACATGTGAAAGACAATGGAAGTTGCAAATAAACTGTATCATTCTAGGAGATGCATCGGTAGCTATCTAGACTTTCCATGCAATTCCATACTAGATGGTCTATCCTGTGTTAGGGAAACAAACAAATCTTAAAGTCACAGTGACTAAATACAGAAAATGGTTATTTCCTGCTTATGCAAAGTTCTCTTCTGGTTGGAGCATCTCTCCAAGACAGCTCTCCTATTTTTTTTTTCCCCTTCTGGTTCTGCCCTCTCAACATCCTTCGGAGTCAACACAGCAAAGAAGAAAAAGCTGTAGGGTCACACAAGACCTTTTCATTGTTTCAGCCTAGAAATAACACATGTCACTTCTGTTCATTTCATTGGCAGGACCTCATCACATGGCCCTTCCTAAGTGCAAGGGGCAGGGAAGTCTCCTCTGAAGCTCCCCAAGGATGAGGGGAGAACCAGAGGAAGCACTGCCCATGTTATTCCATATGCAAAGGCACCGTACTGGGTGCTGGTCTCGACACTGTCCCTACCCATGAGGGGCTCACACCCTTATAGAGGAGACAGGAATTACAGAGTTTACCATGAAACAAGGTACACTGTGATTTATACTCTAATCCAGCAATAAATGTGGGGTTTGGGGAGTGCCAAGGGAACAATTAATTACAACAAGGACGAAGAGAAGATTTAACAAAAGAAGCAGTATTTGAGTGGAAATGAAACTAATTTTTACATGTCACTCAGCAAAGTATAGTAGGACAATATATGAGAAAAGAAGGCAGCATGGGGTGCTGTAGAGCTCCTCAAACCCTTTCCCAGAATGCTCCCCAGCAGCACAAGGAGTAAAGAGGCACTATGAGAAGAAAATCCTGAAGCTGTCTGTTCCCATCTCATCCTTACAGTGAATTCCATGTTTATTAACACAGATGTGTATACACGACATAGCTCTTTGTTTTAATACAAATAATAGCATTTCTTCCATAATCTCCAAGTATAATAATACTGAATTAACCTCATTTTGCCCTGATTTCTTCTACTGTTAGCACATCTCCATGTGCTCCCTGCAGGTCCATAGACTCTTATGTGCAAAGCACTGAATTGGAAACAACCTAGAACCAAGAGGTTGGCATTATTGCCCTGACTCTGCCAAGAACTATCTGGGTGGCTTTTAGAGGAGTCACTTTGCTTCTCTTCAGTTTGTCCACCTATAAAATGACATTATCATATACCATTGTCAAAGTCTCTTTCTGTAATATATTTCTCTGTAAGGATAGCATAATTTTCAAAATTGATGCAGCAGGTGATAAAAGCCCATCAACAGTTGAGGTAGATGCTGTGATCTAGCTCCCTAGACCCCTAGGCCGCCAGGCTTTCAGTGAGAGGGGTTGAAAACAGAAAACAGTGTTCTCAGGGTCTCCTGCAGTGAGGGTTCTGCACGAAGCATGGTTGCACTCCTGTAAGGTTTTAAAGACAGGAGGGAGGTGGCGACCACCTACCTGCTCCTCTTGGCTGCTTTCCTCCTGGCAAACATGGTCCAGAAAACATGATGTTTTTTTTACAACAGCATTCCAGGGTCCATCCTCCAGTTTATTGGGCATCATAGAGAGGCAGTTACACAGCGGCAGCAGGGATGGCAGCTTCTTGATTCCAGCTTCCTGATTCCTGAATCATAAATATGTGATGTGCTCTTGAATATACCAACAGTGGTAGCTACAGAGCTCAGGGTTCCCTCCCGGGTGGGTCAGTTCCATATTTTTCTGGGAATCATCTCTGAGAATCCAGTCTAGGAGTGCCTACCTGCTCAGGGGGCCTTTATAAGCACTTTATTCCCTCTATTAAATGCACTCCTGTTTAAAATGCCTATAGTGGTCTCCATTAATTCACTAATTAAACAATCCGCAGCCTTCCTGACCTTTTTGACCTCAAACCCCCCAGTCTGTAAGGAAGAGTAAACTTGAAATGGAATTGGCTGTTGGAGGCTGTGTGGGCCACCTCAAGAGCCAACCTCAGTTTCAGAGATCGGCTCTTATTTCATCAAAAGACATGAACAAGGAAGGGCCTCACTGGGTTACGAAAACGTAACGAGAAGGATCTCCCAAGACAGTTCCAGGCAAAGCACCCACTCAGAATGAAAGAGAACAGGATATGTATATACAGGGGGAGACTGCAAACAGAAGAGCATGTGTCCTAGACTTCCCATCCCAGTTTTTAGTCAGTTCAAGGGTCGTTAATGGAGATTGGTAGGAAGAACTTTTCTCATGTTCTGAACTTTCAGCTGGACGTTAACCCGTCCTGGAATGGAAGACCCCACAAAGGAGGAAGAATTTTTGTTTCTGGTGATAATGGCTAATGAAGGTTTTTCTTTAGGAAGGAAGCTGAGAAGATACAGGAATGGCAGAAGTGCGAGCAAATGGCCAATGTGGAACATTGTCACTAAGGACCAGCCTATGCCAAGGAGGAGAAACACAGAATCCATAACTAGGGGGAAAGCACTCCAGTAGAATGCTGGTAAAGGCCAAGGTCAGGTCCTGAGGCCATAGGGGACATCATGGGTCCAGACTCCACTGCCCATAGAAACAGAACGGCCGGCCAGCATCCTTAGTGATTAGTGTCCTTAGTGAGACTGAGATGACTGGTAGCAAGTATCCATTCCTCTGAACACAGCACATAGCACGCAGCAGGAGACTAAGGAAAAAAACCCTGCCCCCATGCTAGTGACAGTGAGTGATGTGGGGTGATATCCAAAAGATTGATATTGTGTGGGAATTCTCGTCTCCGTATGCAATCTGCCAAGAATATATTGTGATGGTTTCCATAAAGTAACCTCTTTCTATAGTTCTGATTTCCCAAGACTTTTAAAATGAGATCGGTAGGGTACGTTCTTCCTCATCCAACTACAACCATGGTTCTGCCTGGAAAAGCTGCCTCTGAAACAAAGGAGAACACTCGCCAGGCCAAGCAGAGGAGGAATTATTCTTCCTCTAGCCAGCAGGTACACTGTTGCCACCTGTGCAGTTCCTGGGCACCTCCTGAAGTTTTGTGCATGTGGGAGCTGCCGAGGAACCTGAAGACGAAGGCTCAGAAGAGTTTTGGGTTTCCACAAGGCCGTCCTTATACCCTATGCCTGAAAGTTTGAATACTGTGGGGGTTCAAGATTATTACCACTGCTCTAAATTCTTCCAGGCTTAATTCCCAGCCCTTAATTAAGCTTCTTCCCAGGCTTTCCATCTCTTCATGGAACATTCCTCCAGATTCCTGGTTGCATGACTTTTAGGACCCTTCCTGCTCCCACAGGCATAGAACTGCCCACCCAGCTCCACGGTCACTCGGCTCTCTCAAGATCCCCTCCAAAGCCACCTACCTGCCTGTGTATACTGTCAATAACCTCAACACTTGCCTTTCAGCTAGACCTTAACTCTTTGGGTTCATGTAAAAAGTGGGCTCAACTCATTTTCCAAAATCCTCTAGAACCTGTTGTTCAGAGAACACTAAATGGTCCATACTAGCCAACCTACATGTGATGCATCCTGGGCACCACAACAAAGCAGAGATGGGGTCCAGGGGGTGAGCTCCACAAAGTGCAGAGTCTTACGCACCCAAGCATCATTCTGGAGCAGCATGAAGGTATGATGTCAGGGACACTTAGCAGAGAGTCAAACCTTTGTAAATTTGGGCTTGGGCAGGCCATTTAGCCTCCCTGGACCTCAGTTTCTGAGCTCTAAACTCAGTTTCTTCAGTTAGGACCACGTGAGAATAAATGTCCATTACTGAGGCCTGATATCCTATGATAACAAAATAGTAGAGTGGAAAGAATAGGAGTTTCCATGTTTCCGGTTAATGGTTTATAGTCAAACAATCAAATCAGATGAACGGGATTAAACCAGGTAAAAACCGAAGTACAGCATCTTCCACACAAAACAGTAATAGTAGTAAGTTGCATTTCTGAAGCATCGTACCCTTTGAAAGCACTTGTGAGCATATGTATCTCACTTTGTCTACTTTATTCTGCAAGACAGATGAAGGGATGGATTGCAGCTTGTACTTTAGGATCTACGTCTCCAGTGTGCTTTACAGCCAGAAGATCTTCATGATAAAACTTGGATATTTGCTTCCACTCTAGATTCCTACTAGGCTCAGACCTGTAATCTAAGCTCCGGTTTTTCCTGCTCATGGAAAATGTTCTGAAGGGGTCATACAAGACAGACCAAACTCAACATGAAGCCCTGCCCTCAGGGTCTCCCCATCGTCACCCATTAGAAAGGTGTGGAGGGGTAGGGGGTTCTCTCTGAGCAAAAGCTTCCTGAGGGAGTGCAGGGTACAGATCTGAGGGAAGTTTATGTGGTTCCACCTGAGGCCTGGGCTTCCCTCAGAAGCTAAAGAGGGAGATGTACAGAGGGTGCCAAACAAATGTACAGTATATACATTTTAAGAAAGAAAAACTATTAAAATTGTAATACTCAATATATACCAATAACAAAAGATGAATACAAGTCAAGTTTGACTTCTGCAATTACAAAAGGGGCTCAGGGCCAGCCCGGTGGCTCAGGTGGTTGGAGCTCCATGCTCCTAACTCCGAAGGCTGCCAGTTCGATTCCCACATGGGCCAATGGGCTCTCAACCACAAGGTTGCCAGTTAAACTCCTTGAGTCCCACAAGGGATGATGGGCTCCACCCACTGCAACTAAGATTGAACACGGAACCTAGAGCTGAGCTGCCACTGAGCTCCCAGATGGCTCAGTTGGTTGGAGTGCGTCCTTTCAACCACAAGGTTGCTGGTTCAACTCCCCCAAGGGATGGTGGGCTGCGCCCCCTGCAACTTGACTTGGAAAAAAGTCCTGGAAGTACACACTGTTCCCCAGTATAGTCCTGTTCCCCTTCCCCAATAAAATCTTTAAAAAAAAAAGAAAAGAAGTGCTCAAAGCGGTTACCATCAGCATCCACACACTTCTGATTATGGTGAACTACTGCTTCAGCAACGTTGACCAAAGTGTACACCTGTATACATTTTTTGGCACCCCCAGTGTATATGCTGAGAGGAAACATGCTAAACCCATTGTTAAACCCAACATGCTAAACCCAACAACTCCAGCCTCCAAAGGGGTTTTACATTCTCTCTGGGGTGAAACACAGAGGTGGCCTCATGGCACCCCATCTTCCTCAGCTCCTGCATTTCTCTTTCACCCCCTCTCCCTGCTTCTCCTCAGTATTCCCTTCAACTTTCCACCATTCTTCTTTCTTCCTCTCCTTCTACTCCCTTTCTCTCCATCTCTTCGCCCAGCTCTTCCTCCTTCCTTCCCTTTTCTCACCCCAGGAGCTGATAAACCCCAGGAGCTTTTAAGCCTATGCTCAGAAAACAAAAATAATTTGCAACAGGAGCATTTGCCTGCCATGGAATTCTCTTGCTTATTCCTTCTTAACCAGATTCAGCCAGTAAAGTATACATTTGTTTTGCTGTTTTCCTTTTTTAGGGAAGTACTCAAAGGACTGCGTGTTGTTGTGCACATCTAATTATTTGTTGTGGTCTACCATGTATTTATGTTTATTTTTGCCAAATAATTCCACCAAATTCTCAGTAATTGACTAGTTAAAATTCTTCTGCATTAATGAATGTCCTGGCTTCCCTGTGTTGATAGAACCATCTTTTACACATGTGCAAAAATTGGTGGACTCTAGATCTCAAATGTCTTCTGACTTCCCCTTATAACCTGTTCTCAGGTGGTTATCTCCTGGCCTTTGACTGATCTGGAAAAGGAGCTGAGTCAAAAGAACTTTGTTTGCAGAACTCTTCTGGCATGCAGAATTTTTAAAATTTTTTTAATTAACTGTCCTGGAGCTATTTTTAAAATCCTCCATGGAAAAAGGCAGAGAATCCTAGCAAATCACAGTGGTCATCACATGCCCACAACCTCTGAGCAGTTCTGTGATAGATCAGCAGGGCTGTGAGACAGGGCATGTCTTTGCCTGTGAAGTTTTCAATCTGAACATTACGATCCTTTCCTGGCCTCATTGTCCCCGAGGGTTTGAAAATGTCTAGTTATCCTGCCCATGATCAACTTCATCATCTGACCTCATGGCCAAAGGCCGTGGCGATCCTCACGGGAGACGCAAAATTAAACTCCCGGGTATGTGAATTCTGAGATGATTCATAATGACCCTAGTCCATATCACAGAAACTTCAATTCTCTTGTCATTTGTCAAGTGGGTGCATGTGTTATGTGTGTATGTATGTGTGTACACGCATGTGTGTGGTGTAAAGATCTACGTGTGGCAAAGTGGAAAACCAATGTTCCAATTCTTCCCCAGGAAAAACTTTGAAGTGTGGCCACAATAACCAGTGGAACTGCACGTGTCTGCCTGGCGACATTGAGCTTTCTGAAATTATACAGTCTGAATCCATAATTCAGAATGTGTCAAGCTAATAAATATATATTTTTAAGTAGAATGATTACTCTTTAAAAATGCATGCACATGCTAGCTCAAACTATAGGTTTCATCTGTCCCACTGTCATAGACATACAGTTTTTCATTTTAAAACTGCACAAAGACTTTGAATGCAGCATTTTCTACCTCTTCAAACTGCTGCTTCCCAGTAAAAAAAAAAAAAAAAAAAAAAAAGAATATTTCCAAATACACATCTCCCAACAATGATTTTCATTTTGTTATGTACTCCTAGAAGATGCTATTTCTAAACTATGGCATCTTAATAAGAACAATGCCTTGTACTTGAGCTACTCTCTTCCATCCACAGACTGCTTTCATATTTATTGCCTCATTTTTATTTTGATTCACACAACAAGCAGGAACTGCCGTCTCCTTCATTTCACAGATGCTTGATCTGAGAGTCAGGAAATAAAAGGCACATGCCCAGCGGCTCAGAGCTAGTTAGAGCAAATCTGATATCACATCCCGGTCTCAGACTCAGAGTCCCGCCCTCCTCCCACTCTCTGCCACACCCTCCTGAATAAAAGTTAAGATGAAAGTGCACTTCTGGCAACAAGAGTGATACGTGGAGGACCTCAGACTTCAAATCACCTTGAAGGGCTTGCTCCTGTCCTCTGCGTGCCTTCTCTCTAGCTCTCGAAAATGGCCACATATCCAAGAAATGAGCCTGCACACAGCAGAGAGGACCTTGAACCCTCGGAAAGATGATGATATAGTTCCTGAGGGAGAGTGAAGAGAAAGAAGCTGCTTACCGCCTCACCTCTCTGTCAAGTCTTCTCAGCCATGATTCACATTTCCAAGGCCACCCTGCAAGCCGAAGGTCAGACCTTGAGACTGCTGCAGAGAAGGCAGCTAACCTTCTTCCCAAAGCAGAGTTATAAATCTACAGAAGTCAGAGGTCAGGGGAAAGAAAAACAAAGATTTTGATCACTAAATGAGCAAATGAGCATGGCTGACTAGCTCTCCACCATTCATAGAGAGGGAGGAGAGTTATATTTTCTCCTACTCTTTACCCAGTATCTCAAAGGCAATAGCCACCATGCTTCATAATAATTACTATTCATGTATATATCTCTCAAAATATGGTACACAGAAATAAGAGACACAAGCAAAAACTAAAGAAGCAACTGTAGACAGCTACATATGGAAAGAAAGAGATACAGAATTGTACACCTGAAATCTATGTAATTTTACTAACAATTGTCACCTCAATAAATTAAAAAAAGAAAGAAAGAAAGAAAGAGATAAAAAGGAATTGAGGGAAAGAAAAGTCATGTCCTAAAAGACTGAGGGGATGACAAAAGAATATCAGGGGGTCAGTTGAGATGACAAGTTACTTAGGTCTAAGGTTGATGTATAAATGTAACTTCCTGCCATTTTCTCCTCACTGTCTGCTTCAGAGCTGTCTAGAATTCTCCACCATCAGGATAAGCCCCAGAGTCATTCTGTTTTCTCTGGAGCCCTGGCTCTCCCAAGAATCTGGGACTTTATGGTACTCCATAGGCAAATAAAGCAGTGATTGGTGCTTAACATGGGGTGAATATATTAACCTGAACTTCTCTAGTTGCAAACGACCAAAAACTGACTCAAAGTCAGCTGCAGGGTAATGGATACACACAACAAGGAGAATCCAGAGGAGGAGCTGGCTGCCAGGAAGTTTGGTATATGGTCACTTAAACATTTTCATTAGCTCAGTCTCACTCTTGCTCCCCCTCCCCTCCTTCTCTCTCTCTCTCTCTCTCTCTCTCTCTCTCTCTCTCTCTCTCTCTCTCTCCCTCTATGTTGCCCTTGTTCTCTCCTTACAGCCTGTTTCCTTGATGAGTGAGGATGGGCCCAGAGTCCTAGGGAAGGTACAATTAGACAACTGCAGGCTTATATCATCTCAGCTAGGAACGTGAGAGAGGAAAAAGAGTGTGTCCATATATATAAAGTGCCATGGAAAAATTCTCATTGACTAGGTTCAAGTCACAAACCCATCCCTGGGCCAATCACCATAACCAAGGAGAGGGTTCTATGATTAGTCAGGCCTGGATCACATGACCATGTCCATGCATAATGGTTACTGCAGTTGTCTACCAAACCAGAATCAAATAAAATAATATACAAAGAACCCTCACACCCTCCCATTAAAAGGAGAAATGATGATACCAGGGTTGGATGAAGGAACTGAGAGGAAAACAAGTGCCCTCTACAAGGTATAGTCAAAATTTAGGTTGCCCTAATTTTCCATTCATACTTGCCATTGGAAACTCAAGGCCTGAAAATTTCACGTGGCTTGAGCCAGCACTGCCTTCACTGGATCTTTTTTTTTTTTTCCCACTGCCCATTAAGGGAAATCCAAGGTATTGTCCAATTTGGCTTCTGCTGAAAACTAAAGGTTATCAAATTTTGATAAATCTATGTAAATCAGGTTATTCTTTAGTCTGCCAGTCTATATAAACATCATTTGTGGATGTGTTGGGAAAGCTAAACTCTGAATCTACCATTTAAGATGTGTCTTTTTGTCTAGAAAACATAGGTGAGCCCTTGTACTTCAGAGAGTATTATTATTTGCCAATGCAGTACAAACAAACCAAGCCAGGAGCAAAGCTGGGACTTCGGGGGGACAGAGAGGGAGTGAAAGAACAGTTGCTTTCCTTGATCATATTCTTCGTAAGTTGCCCTTTGAAACAATTTTAAAGGTGATAAATTAGTTATAAAACTATAATGAAAATAAATTGAAGTCAAAGAGTTAAAGCAAGGCCCTAAGACACACAGAGAAAGTAATCAAAGGCTGGCATCGACTTCATAGACTGGTTCTCCAGGGAACTGACAGCTCAGGTCCCCATGTCCCAGAACCCACCCCCTGCCTTTATAAGAAGCCGTTTAGTCTTCTGAACCAAGCCTGTGTTGGTGCCAGAAAAGTGAAATGGAGCATTAAGACCATTATTTGGATCCTGCAGGGGGAACACACACAGAAAAGAAAACCTAGGAAAAGTTCCATTCATTTGAATTAATTGAGATGAGCATTTATTTTTTGTTTCAATTGACCCTGTAATTGTTTCTACTTTTTCTCCCCCATGAGGTATGTAGAGACATAACCTCAAGGGCTAGTCCATTTATAGCAAGAAAGAATTCAGTGAGGCTGCGAAGCCCCGTATCATTCACCCATGCAGGTCATAGAATTGATTCTCTCGCAGAGACCAGCCATATGGATTGATTTAGCAGCATTTCGCAGGCTGCCTAGAGACACGGCTTGAGTCATCCTGTATAAATTACTTAACTCTCCACCACAAAGAGGAAAAAAAAATTATTTTCTTGCACAGCAGTAGCAATTAATGTTCAACGTGTTTATGGAGCTTAATAATATACGGCCCAGCACCAATCTCAGTATGCAATACCATTATCTTGAGAGAGAAACTTAGGAGGTGTCATCAGCATACAAGACCCGGATGATGGATTCATCAATAACTGAGCCTGGCCTTATTACAGCAAACAAATTAGGCATCGTGGAATATATTGCCATATAGACAGGACTTCCTTCTCTTCAAATATATGTCATAATTGATAGTGGTGACCTTTTGGCAACACTGAAAAACAGCTTGCAATTAACAGGCTCCCCCTTCTTTGATTGTCTGCACACATTAGAGGTTGTTCCTGGCTTGGTCCCACTCAGCGGAGTAGAGCGAGGTCTAGACAACATCTTCCTAGGAAAGTGTTAGTCAGAAAGGTCAATTGCTTCTTCAGCTTTCTCGTATTTCATTCCAGAGGAATGCAAGAAGGAAAGCGGTGAGTCATCAACAAATATTTATTGAGCCACGTCTGTGTGCCAGGTACTGTTCTAGAGCAAAGAACAACACAGAAGGACCACAGCCCTCCTCACCCCTGGGGGTGGAGAATGCCAACAGGCACGGAAACAAATAAACACTTTTTAAAATTCTGATATGCAACGTGCTGAAGATAAAATGGAGCGCTCTTGAATTTCTGTATTTTTAAATGGCAAACAAGGATTTCAACAATAGGAGATATTTTATGTACTCAGGAGCCACGTGATTACATAATCACCAATGCCAGCAAGATCCTGTTACTTTTATATTTTTTCTTCCCCAAATTTTAAAAATATAACGCCAACTCTGAAGAGGGAAGGGCATTGTTTGTGAGTGGATCATTTTAAAAGATTTAACTTTTTAAACATAATGATTGTGGAATTCCGCAATAGCCCAGATTAATCCAAAAAAAAAGAAAAAAAGTGGATTGTCCAATACTGAAAAAATAGGGATTCTTCTATGTTTTCAAAGAACTAGTTACAATATGGGGGGATGGGTGCCAGACCACGTCAGAATCACAGTATGAATAACATACTATATCCGTGTAGGTTGAACCATTTATGGAACATAAGGTCCACATAACATTTTGTTCTCTTGAAATTTTTTATCTTTGTATGATATAGACAATGTCTCTACAGACAAATTTAGGTTCATATTTAAGGCAACTGTCCATTGAAAAAGAATCCTTTAAGACGAAACATAAAAATAGTTGAGACAAAAGTCCTTCTCACATGAATTCTCTGGAATCCTCCTTCAATTTCTCACTCCAATTTTAGACTTTGCCTTGCCCCATTTATATATGATCTAAGAATATTCTAACCATGCCTGTGGTTCTGAATCCCTTCGTGGCAGTTGGACTGGTAATGAAATGTGTCCCTGTCACAGGTAATTTATTTGCACCAATTTACTCTTTTCTGTCTCCCATAACAATGACACTTTCACGCCTGTGAATCCCAGTGTCCTTCTTGAGTTGGAAAGGAAGAGAGATGTGCACTGGCAATGGCTGATAACTCTGGGCACATTTGTGACATTCAGGGGGACGTGTCAGCAAATCACCATCATTTTATATATATGTCACAGCCCAAAAACAGTCATGAACAATTGCACTAAACACTGATCAAAGGGATAAATGAATATACATATGGTACTTTAGGTAGTTTTTCTTTCTGCCTCACACTTCTTTCCAGAGTGAGGTGGTCCCACAGGCCTGTTCGCCCTTGATCCTTTCATCACCCTTCTCCTGCCCTGCTCTCCATCACAGGGAGGCTGCCCTCCATGGGCTGCATCATGAGGCTGACTTCCAGCTGGAATCAGCCAATGAGAGCAAATGGCAGAAGAATGGAGGGCCGAGGGAAGGGAGACACCAGGCATTCCTCTCCTGGTCTCTCTACTTTGGGCATCATCTTTGGCAGTTCTAACTGTCTCCAATTAGAACCTCCTTGGTTCCAGCTTCTATCTGGAGGCCCCCAACCCTGTTGTTCTGGCAACTCCACCTCCTCCTTAGGGTGGTAGCAACTTCTGCTGCTGCTACTGTCTGGTTTGCCTCATTGTCCCCTGTTCTCAGCTCTTCTATCATACCTCTGTTGTTGATAATCAGAGTAGCTTCCGCTTTTTTCTTTTTTCTTTTTTTTGGTTGTGCATTAATTGATACAAAGAGTTTTCAAGAATTCAGTTCAGTTCCTATTGAGCACCTACCAAGCATCGCACTACATAGCAGGGAGACTGATGCATAAGACACTGTGCCTGCACCAAGGAGGTCTGAGTCTAGTAAACAGATCATTTCAAGATTACATGGCAAGCATTACAAGAAGACCGAGGCCAGGCGGCCCTGGAACCACTGAAACTGGCCCCTTAGCTGGGTCTGGGGCTCAGAGAAGACACTCCAGAGGAGGTGATAGTTAAGTTGAACCTTAAGAGATGATAGCCAGCTGAAAGGATGCTGGAAGGGCCTTGAAGACAGAGAGAGTATCATGTGTTAACTCCACCAAACCATTAAATCAAACGCCCTGTGTTTCTAGGGTTGGTGTCAGGGTAGGGAAAGATGGGGCAGGAACAGAATAGAAGCAAGGTGGTACCAGTAGACCTCAGGTGTGAGGCCACAGAATAAGAGATACGAGACAAAAGGCAGGTAAGGGGCTTGAATTCCCTTCAGTGCACAATTAGGAGTAATTGATGATTTTTAAATCAGTGGAACAGCATGGGTACATTTACAATTTATAATTTAGATGAATCACTCAGGCCATGCTGTAATAAATGATAGCTCTAAAAGAGGCAATAGAGAGGAAAGAAACAAAAAAAAATTAATGCTTAAATCAGATCACACTAATTATTCAATTCACCCTACTAGTGTGGTCCCTGGCTGCCAGCCACCGTGTTGGGAGTAAGAGGAGCGTGAAACTGTGTAGGACACATATCAACCCCTTACGTTTGTATGCTCCTTCAAAGTTTACCAAGTTAAATACATCTCATGATTCTCATAAAAATCCCGTAAGTATTAGAATCCCCATTTGTCAGTTGAGAAAACTGAGTCTCAGATGGTGATAGAATATGTCCAAGGCCATATAATGAGTAAGAATGGAACCCAGCAGTCTGCTTCCTGCTGAACGTAATAAGATAATGTTCTGCTCCCCATTGTGTGATGGGATAAATTGATGTCCCAGAAAGTTACATTTTCAGTCGCCAGAGAGCCTAGCTCTGTAGGGACTCCTACGTACACGTACATCAGACTGTTTCAGAATTAATGCATACTCTACCAGGGGTGGGCTTCTGGTTTGTTTTTAACTATTCCTTTCAAGGCAGAGTCTAGTTCCTTAGGGCCAGAGAATAATCATAGGTAATTGACTCAACTTCTGTAGATTGGGACTGGCAGAAGATAGTAGGTTGCAGCCAATAGAATTTCAATCAAGATTTGAATTAACCTTTTTCATCCTTCCCCCAGCATAACAGGGGTGTGAAGCTAAAGGATATCATCCTAAAGAAATTAATCATATCAGTATTTGTTGGGAAATACATGTGGAGTCTAGAGGACAGCAGAAAATAATTACTTTCTCTATTGAGTGACCTTTCCATCCGTCTAGCAGAGAAGGCTATTGGTCAAGATCATGGAAACTCACTCTGGGCTCCAAAATGGGGGGTGATTCTTTGCTAGTAGTAGTAACTCAGCCCTTCAGAAGAGTAGACTTAGATCTTCCTGGCTTTTCAGATCATTAAACCTCCTTCTTGTCAATCCTCTCCTGACAAATACTAAAAATGCATTGGGATGCTAAATCCCCATTTCTATTAGGGGTTAAAAGAGAAAGAAACAATGGGACTGAGAGGAGAAAGAAAACCCAATACCACCACAGCTAGAATTCCCTGTGGAAAACCTGCCTCTCAACTCACTCTTTCCCTTTCCTGGGATAGCCACTCCCAAGCCAGGAGCAAAGATCTTGGCACACTCAGCACCTCCTGAGTTTAAAGCCGGTGATTTACAGACTTATTTCCACCCCTAACGACTCCCATCAGTAACAGTGATTTATTTGGGCAGCCGTGATTCTGCCCACATTTGAGAATCACTTTTTGACTTTTATGTGCATGCATTCAGACTCCACGTATTTGTCATAAATAAACTCCCCATCACCACAGGGGAAGTGAAAGTTGGGACAGCTCTGAAACAGTATCTCTTGCCTCTGGACCACATATGCCATGAGGATATTTGTACAAATAAGACTCCAATTGACGGTAAGTTCTGTACGCACAGGGACTTCTTCTACTTTTCCTATTTCTGCATCCTCAGCATCTAGTACGTTCCCCGGTATATAATAAGCACTCAATCAATGCTAATAGCTATCATTTACTGAGCACGTACTATGTGACATGACACTGTTCTAAGCATTTTACACATCCCTATTCTCAATTAATCCTCCAAGCAATGCTATGAGTTGGGTAGTATTGTCTGCCCTGTAAAGTCTGGAATCTAAAACCCAGAAAAGTTGTGTAATTTGCCTTGTGACATACAGATTATAAGCAAAGAATCTGGGCTTTAAACCCAGGTCAAAGAGCTGGTGCTTGTAACCATGAGGCTATCTATACTGCCTTTCATTGATTAAGTGATTGTGCACCCTGGTCTATAAGGGGAGACTATGCTTATCTTCTTTCCTCCCTTCTAGCCTTTCCTCACCTGAATCTGAAAGAGTGAAAGGTACTGATTCACATACTGCATTCTGACCAGGTGGTGGTCCATCTTCAAAGGAATTTTACTCTCTTGCTTCGCCAGTTATCTCTACCTTGGGAGTAAAAGACTTCAGTAGCCCAGGAAGCTTTACTTTCTCTTGTATGAACCTGCAGTTTGCTCTGTCTCCAGTTCCCCTGGCTATACACTGTGCCCATAAGTTTTCTGATATAAATTGAGGAAGCTGGATGGTAATTTGTCACTTTTAGGAAAGCCAGCATCTTCTTTTAGGGTGGCCATGCATTTCACAAGTCTCTTGGTAATAACGTTAGAGTTGAATTCTGATGAAAAAAGAATTGCTTTGGATGTGAAATTCCCCCTCTTCAAATATCTGTTCTTATTTTTCATCAGGAAAACCAGGGAGGGGGGGAATAAATGTTCTCAGCTTGGGCTGAATTTACACTGAAAGTTTCATATCTCAGTAGCACTGTGGTCTTTAAATGAGTATGTGTCTTTTATAATGGTTACCCAGGTGATTTTAGTCTCTCCAGAACATTCACCTTCTGATCCAGTTTTAAAAGAGATGATACCACTAAAAAGCTGCTTTAAACTTGAAAGCAGACCCTCAACACTCAGAGGAAATGCTTATAAGGAAGAAAGATGATTTTGACCTATATAGGAACATTTTGGACGAAAGTGGTTATTATTTTTCAAGAGACCTACAAATAGCCAACTTTTTTCAGAATCGCAGAGAAAATTCAGAGACATCATTCTTACTGAATCCTGGACATTTCCTTTTGTTTTCTAGCAAAGTAAATACTATATCAACCATCAGGCATATCAGTGGACTTTGGTCTCATAAGTTTCCCATGCCGTGAGCCAGCCACCACAGCCCAAATAACCCAGTGGGATATTTTCATAGACCACTTATCTGTAGCATGATAGATGCATGGAGCAGGACAGAACCACACAAGGAGGTCCACACATGCCCCCACTCTACCAGCCAAGTCTTAACAGCTCTACCACCAGAAACACAGAGGCACCAAATCCATTCACTTCTCTCCATCTCCATAACTGGCCTTCAGTCAAAGCCACTGTCTCCTTCTCCTGGACTATCGTAGAATCTTCTAATTTATGGTCTCTCTGTTCTTTATCTTTTTAACAACTTTAAGAGATATAATTCACATTCCATAAAATTCACTTACTTAAAGTGTGTAATTCAGTGGTATTCAGTGTATTCACAGAGTTCTGCTACCATCACCACAGTCTAATGTTAGAACATTTTCATCATCTCCAAAAGAAACCTCATATCCATTAGAAGTCACTCCCCATTTCACTCCCACCCTCTCAGCCCAAGTTCCCCCCAATCTACTTTCTGTCTTTTCTACATGTGGAATCATACAAGTGTGTGGTCTTTTGTGACTGGATTCCTGAACACAGCGTATGTTTGAGGTTCACCCAAGTTGTAGCGTGTATCAGTACTTCGTTCCTTTTTGTTGTTCAATGTCATTCTACTGTATGGATGTGCCGCATCTTGGTTATCTTTGCACAAACTGATAGGCATTAAGGTTGTTTCCACTTTATGGCTATTGTATATTGCTGTGAACTTCTGTGTACAAGTTTTTGTGTATATATATGCTTTCATGCATCTCGGGTAGATACTTAAAAGTGGAATTGTTAGGTCACACGGCAACTCATATTTAACATTTTGAGGACATTTTTTAATTTTTAAAAATTCAAAAAATTTTTTCCAAAGTGGCCACACCATTTTACATTGCCAACCAGCAATGTCTGAGGGTTCCAATTTTTCCACATTCTCACTGACACTTGTTATTCTCTGCCATTTTGATTATGGCCATCCTAGCGTGAAGTGGTATCTTATTGTGATTTTGATTTGCATTTTCCTTATGGCTAATAATGTGAAGCATCTTTTCATTTACTTATTGCTCATTTGTATACCTTCTTTGGAGGAATGTTTATTCAGATCCTTTGCCTATTTTTAATTGGGTTGTCTTTTTATATTGAGTTGTAAGAGTTCTTTCTATATTTTGCTGCTCATCCCTATTCAGATATATGATTTGCAAATTTTTCTTTCATTCTGTGGGTTGCCTTTTCACTTCCTTGATGGCATCATTTGCATAAAAGTTTTGATTTTAATGAAATCTATTTTATCTATTTTTTCTTTTGTCACATGTGCTTTTGGTGTCACATCTAAAAAATCATTTCCTTCCCCAAAGTCACAAAGATTTACTCCTATGCGTTCTTCTAAGATTTTTATGGTTTTGGCTCTTGTGTTTAGGTCTATAACCCATTTTAAGTCAAGTTTTTTGTATGGTATGAGGAAGGGGTCCAACTTCACTTTTTTTAAAGCATTGGATAAGCAGTTGTCCCAGCGCCCCTTGTTAAAATGGCCATTCTTTCCTCACTGAATTATTTTGACACTCTTGTGGAAAACGAGTTGACAACAAATATAAGGGTTTATTTCTGGATTCTAACTCTGTTCATTAAATTATATGTCTATCCTTATTCCAACACCACACTGTCTTGACTATTGTAGCTTTGCAGTAAGTTTTAAAGTTTCGAACTGTGAGTCTTCCATCTTTGTCCTCTATTTTCTGCTTTTATTCCTGCTACACCATTATAAGTGTTATATCCACCACTAGATCGTGTTATTTAATATGTTAATAAAGCACATGTGTTTTACATAACAATTTTAAGATATATTTTGATAACAATATTCTAATATCATTGTTATCTTCTGTAATTCCACTTAGGCCTAGAGTTTTATGGGATTTTTTAATACTTAAAAACAATTTCCCTCAAATAAACTTTCTATTTCATGGCCATAATCATATCGCTTCCCTGGTAAGACCCTTTAGTGCCTTAAAATCACAGAGTGAAATCCACACTCCTGCCCTGACCCCACCTTCTTCACCAACCCCATCTACTTCCACTTTTCCCACACCCTCTACTTTTAACCTGGCAGTCTTCTTTCTGTTCTGAAAATCCCCAGGACCTTTTCCACCTAAGGGCTTTTGCCCCACCTCCTTCCTCAGCCTGGAATCTTTTTTCTCCTGATCATTGAAGGGTGGATCTGCTTATCAGCCACATCTAGACTCCAGTCCAGATTTCCCAACCTT